>NW_026562580.1:42500-110000 GCF_027474105.1 Poeciliopsis prolifica | reverse complement strand
GTACCCCATACTCCTGGAGAACCCCCACAGGGACACGGTCGAACGCCTTCTCCAAGTCCACAAAACACATGTGGACCGGTTGGGGGAACTCCCAGAACCTCCAGGACCCTGCTGAGGGTGTAGAGCTGGTCCAGTGTTCCACGACCAGAACCAGAACCACACTGGTCTTCCTGAATCCGACGTTCGACTATCCTACAGACCCTCTCTCCAGGACCCCTGAATAGACCTTGCCAGGGAGGCTTAAGAGTGTGATCCCTCTATAATTGGAGCACACCCTCCGGTCAGGGGGACCACCATCCCACTCTGCCAATCCAGGGGAACTGCCCCTGATGTCCATGTGATACTGCAGAGTTGTGTCAACCAAACCAACCCTACAACATCCAGAGCTTTAAGAAACTCCGGGCAAATCTCATCCACTCCCTGACAGCATCCCTCACCAAAGGTGTCCACCAACAGGTTCGAGGGTTGCCGCCACGACAGGCACTGACAACCTTGCTGCCACAGCTCCGATAAGCCACCTCAACAATGGAGGCATGAAACATGGTCCACTTGGACTCAATGTCCACCACCTTCCCCAGAACATGTTCGAAGTTCTGCCGGAGATGGGAGTTAAAGCTCCGTCTCACAGGGGACTTAGCCAGACGTTCCCAGCACACCCTCACATCATGTTTGGGCCTGCCAGGTCTGACCGACATCCTCCCCCACCACCAGAGCCAATCACCAGGTAGTGGTCAGTGGACAGCTCCACACCTCTCTCCACCGAGTGTCCAAAACATACGGCCACAGATCCGATGAAACGACGACAAAGTCATTCATCAAACTGGGGCCTATGGTGTCCTGGTGTCAAGTGCACATATGGACACCCTTGTGCCTGAACATGGTGTTTGTTATAGACAATCTGAGACGAGCACAGAAGTCCAACAACCAGAACACCACTAAAGCTCAGATCGGGTGGAGCGTTCCTCCCAACATCGCCCCTCCAGGTCTCACTGTCGTTGCCCACGTGAGCATTAAAGTCCCCCAGCAGAATGAGGGAGTCCCCAGGAGGGCCACTCTCCAGGACTCCCTAAGGATTTCAAGAAGGGTGGGTAATCTGAACTGTTGTTCAGGACGTAAGCACAAACAACAGTTAGAAACCCGTCCCCCAACTGAAGGCGGAGGGAGGCTACCTCTTGTCCACCGGGGTAAACCCCAACGTACAGGCGTCGAGATGGGGAGCAGCAAGTATGCCCACTACTGCCCCAAACCTCTCGCTGTGGGGAACTCCAGAGTGGAAGTACATCCAGCCCCTCTCAAGGAGACTGGTTCCAGAACCAGAGCCATGCGTTCAGGTGAGACCGACTATTTCTAGCTGGAACCTCTCAGCCTCACACACCAGCTCCGGCTCCTTCCCCACCAGAGAGGTGACGTTCCACACCAAGAGCCAGCTTCTGCAACCGAGGATCGGACCGCCAGGACCCCCTGCCTCAGCCATCTCACATCGCACCCGACCCCTTTGGCTCCTCTCATAGGTGGTGGGCCTATGGGAGGAGGGACCCGTGTCTCCTCTTGGGGCTGGGCCCGGCCGGGCTCCATGGGTAAAAGCCCGGCCACCAGGCTCTCGCCAACGTGCCCCACCTCCAGGCCTGGCTCCAGAGTGGAGCCCCGGTGACCCGCGTCCGGGCGAGGGACTAAGTCCAAAGCTGCCATTCATCATCGGGGTCTTCGGGCTGCGCTTCGTCTGGTCCCTCACATAGGACCTGTCTGCCTTGGGGTGACCCTACCAGGGGCATGAAGCCCAGATAGCAGAGCTCCTGGGGTCATTGGGGCCCTCACCCTCCACCACCATAAGGTGGCAGCCCAAGGAGAGCAGTTACTTCTAATATGTTTGAAATGTTTGTAATTATTACATAAATTATTACTGCACCATTGCATGAATGTTGACAGTTTCTCTGTAGCTAATGCCTTATTTTTTCATGTAGATAAATTCCTGCATCATTTGCAAATTTTTATCATGTAGCATCAGAAAGGCTGCCAGCTGATTAATGAACTAAATAATAAGGAATCCTAATTTGGATGGCTGAGCAAATAATTTTGACTAGAAAGTATATATTAATGATGAAATATTGCACTGATTTTTATTTCAGTCTTCAAGTTTTTGCATCTTTTATTATTTTAACTGTTGATTTAATCTGTTGAAATTAATTGACCTTCCTGTAATCAACTGCTCCATAGCTGATCACATCATAGTTTTCCTTTAATATCAAACATAAAAGTAATACTGGATATTTAAACACAAAATAAATCACTGATCATCTTTAGCTGTGAGAACGAGAGCTAAAATAGTTTTGATGTTTTCACCATTCACAACATGTCTCATAATTTAATAGAGGTTTATGATGTCCAAACTAAAAACCTGTTTTATCAGTAAAACATTTCCATTGTGTGAATGTTTTATATTTTCCTGGTCACCATGTCAGCTTGCAACGGCTCACATAGCAGACTGTGATCGATCGATCAATCAATCAATCTGGACCTATGTCAACCTCCTCTCGTCTCTTGTCAGACTGATGTCAAGAAACATTTCAGTTTCCAGATATTTTGGAGCTGTTATCAGAACAGATCAATTATCTATGATGAAATATTTTCAGCTGTTTCAGCTTAATTCAATTTTTAAAATACAGGAATATATTTTTAATTTCAAAGAAAATAACTCAGTTGAATGATATGTCATGCTTCATACTTACAGACTTCATAAGACAGACTTTAGGTCTCATGGAACCAGAAGGTTCAGAAGCAGCTCTGGATCACTGGGATAATGCTGCCCTCTGGTGGCGATGCGCAGTATTGCACCAGTTTGTCAACAGGTTCAGTCAGTAAAACATGCTAATGTGAAATGAGAATTTGAGTTTCAAATTGTCTTTCTTTCACACTCCTCGTGTCAGACAACAAAAACAAACGTTAATGCAAAATCAGAAAGGAAAAACTAAAGATGCTTCACCCAACAAACAAAACTTCACTGATGCTCCACTTGCTGACAAAGACATCAATATTCTTTGTCAACTTAAAAAACTCAAACTCCATACGAATTAAAGCAACTTCCAGTCTCTGGAATAAAACACAAGCATCATCTGTTTGATGACTGTTCTGTTATTTTTCCTCAACAACAGAAAAATTAAACCCTCTTTTTGCTCTTTCAGGTCATTTGGTGAACAGTTTTTAACTGTATGATATTGTACAAGAAAGAAATCTGTTCATTCTTTTAAATTTTATTTCTGGGTCTGCAAAACTTAAAAGAATGAACAGATTTCTTTCTTGTACAAAACCATGGAGCAGAACTAAAAATACAGTAAGAAAACTGTTCAGCAAACCCACCATACAAATGACCTGAAAGTGCAAAAAGAGGATTCAGTCTTGAACATTCAGTAAATAAATGAGACAACGTTTCATCCTGAGAAAATAAGAACAGGAAACACGAACGCCAGGATGAAGGTGTGCCAATACCTGTCTGTAGCCACGATCTCATGCACAGACCTCCACTAGAGGTCACTCACCCGTCCCTCAACGGTGGTTTGTACAAAGACCACCAGCAGCCTCTCGGGTAGAGCTGGAGTCAGAAAACTCAAGCCTCTTTGAGACCCTCACTTCTTCCACAGAGCGTAAATTCAGACATATACTCATATCTATCATCCCATTGGTCAGACAGAGTACTGTTAACAGTTAACGCTTTGATGGAACCTGGCAGAAAGGCACAAGTTTCCTCTTGAGCCTTAACCAAATCTGTTGGATGGTATGTGTAGACTCTCCACCAGACTGGCCACAGACAGCTTCATCAGATAAGCAGAAGAAACTGTTTCAAACAGAGGCTCATTCCAGCTGTTGACTCAATCTCGCTCTAGAGGCGACTCTTCCAAGCATTTCGCACCGATTGGTAGAAAGGGGCAAGACCGGTCAAATCCAAAGAACCTCGTCTCAGCAAAAACAGATGTTAATCACATCTCATTCATCCTGCTTTCCTTAGCAGAAGACACGCCGTATCCAACCATGGTAGTCCAACCCCATAGAACGGTTTCTGCAGTGTTGGAAGCCTGGAAGCTGAGATCCATGGAACGATGTCGATAAGTCCTTGTCCTCCCTCCTTCACGGTAGCTACAAGGCTGCAGCCCTCACCCAGTGACATCCAGACTAGAAAACATCCACCAGAGTCTCTGGAGACGTTGTAGAGGGAAGATGGCGGCGTTAACACAGTCAGTTTATGTTAGAGGGCCGAAGCAACCAAGGTATTAACTACCAAAACTCTTCCCCTGTTACATAACTGAGGTAGTAAGAATTTCCATTTGGATAATCTGCCGCTCCCAATTTCTTTCCAAATCAGCATCGGTTCTCAAAAAGAACCCAATGACCATTACCTGGTAATACGGGGGGCTCATCATCTTTCCATGGGCAACTTTTAAAGCACAACCAACATCAGTTTCATATAATTTACAAATGTCACAAGTTTCTTAAAAGAAAAAGATGATCCCTGGTTGATCTTTCAGGCACACAATATGATTGATCTCTATGTATAATAAATCAATAATGTTGGAAATCACTTTAGAAAATAACTTGTGATCCACACAGAGGAGGGAAACAGGCCTCAGTTCTTCCAGGAGATTTGATTGATTTTAAAAACTCATTTATTCACTCAGTGGTGATAGTGAGGAACATTCAACACAACTTTAAATCAGCACATTCATAAATGAAAGTTCAGAATTATTTAAAGTAAATAAAACACTTTCATAATCCCAAAATTAGTTCATCCACTTTTAAATATTTATATTCTTTTTTTTTTCCCTCCAAAGAGTTTTTAGCAGCACTAGTGGCTGCTTGTATTTTTGACAGTAGACTGACAGGAAAGATGGAAGACCCTAACCCTAACCCCAACCCTTCCTAACCCTAACCCTAAATGGCCAGGCCCGGGAGTCGAACCCGAGTCGAGGACGGAGGGGGTGTGCTAACCCCCTCGATGTTAGAGTATAAATATACGCCCAAATATTTTTACTCTAACATCACTCTTGCTCTAACCATACTCTTAAAGAGTTTTACACAATCAGTATTTTGTTCATTATTCATTTTAAACTTTATACTCAAATATATTGCAAGCTTTGCTTGACGAGAAAAAAATGAAACAGTCGTCCAATTTTCTTCTTTCTTTTTCCATATAAGAAGCCAAAAATAAAGAAGTGTTCTGTAAAACTTTCTCCAAACAATTTCCAAATATTTCTTAATAATGTAAATAATCAAACATTGTACAAAACAATGAAAGATGGTTTCTCTTGATGAACAAAAGGGACATTAATCTGAAACAACAGGATTAATTAAAGAATCAAAAATATTAACTGGAATAATACCATGCAAAATTCTCCACTGTAAATCACCGATAATTTTAGTCAGTGGTGGCTTATAAACTAACCCCATAAAGGTTTAACCTCAAAACCGAATTTAAAAAAATCTCTACAGGAGTATCCTTTTTATCTTTTAATTTGACTTTGTTCAAAGCCTTTACACATTTCATATACTGTTGTGTTCTGTGTTTTTCGGTTGTTTATTTGAGTTTTCCCGTCCTGAGTCTCCTCCTTGTCCTGTCTTCCCCTTGATTGTTCCAGGTGTGTCTCGTTCCGTTGATTACCCTCAGTGTATTTAGTCCCTCCTGTGTCCTTTGTTCCTCGTCGGTTCCTTGTTGGGTCCTTGTCGTTGTTTGTCGCTTGTTTGTGTTTTTTCCGCCTGTTAGACCAGTTGCTACCGGTGTGAGCCCTGGCTTCCGCTCAGCCGTGCTGCCTGGACGCCGATTACTTCTGTTGACTGTGTTACTGGACTATTTTGTATTAAATTCACGCCTACTCACTTACCTGGGTCTCCAGCGTCTGCATCACCAATCCATGACGTATACAGTGTTTCAAAAAATAAAGGCAACACTCAAATAACATCCTAGATCTGAATGAATGAAATAAATATGAAAATAATTTCCACCTGTTGTCTATTCCATTTGCACAACAGCAGCTGATATTGATTGTCAATCAGTGTTGCTTTCTAAGTGGACAGTTTGATTTCACAGAAGTTTGATTTACTTGGAGTTATATTGTGTTGTTTCAGTGTTCCCTTTATTTTTTGGAGCAGTATATAATATCTTTCCATTCAGAGTCCAAAAGTGTCATTTTTTTTTTCTTTCTAAAAAAAGTCCAGAACATTCAAAATCTTTCAATTGTGGCATGAAACACAACTTAAAGAATAGATCAGCTTTATCAGGCGTTAGAATTCCATCAATCCATCCTATAATTTGTGTTTTGTCGTCTTCTGATAACATCTGCTTAAAAGTTGGCAACATAAAGCCTACAGTTCGTAAAGAGTGAATCTCAGTCCTCGAGCCGAAGAAACAGCATCATCCATTTCAGTTCCAATAAGTTCAAGCAGATGTTTCAACATGAACAGTTCAGGAATCATGTTGTCCCCAGCTGAACCCTGGAGGACGGGTTCCAGTCACAACCAGTTTAAACTTGGGATGTTCCAACTTTCCTCTTTTCCATCAGGTTCCAAGATTTTAACACAATAACATAAAACGATGGTAAACACTTTACACTGTATTTTGAAAGATAAATAATAAATTATCAACTTTTGAAAAAAAAAATCAGTAAGTTGTCTCCACAAAACATTTAGATCACCATACAAAAAACTGTAAAAACTAATCTGAAGCTTTTCTACTTTCTCAATAAATCAAACTTTACTTCCTTCCTCCTTTGGTAGAAACAAAACGTTCTGAGGGACCCAATGTAATCTGTCCCAAAAGAAACGTAAAACAATAATCTGTGATTTTACCAGAAGACCTGGTGGAGGTTCTGGAACAGATCAGCGATGCCACAAAGTTGAAGCAACCAGATTATTAATCATTAATGTACGGCCTCTGTAAGAACATCGTGGCAAGATGTTTTTTATTTACCCTCCATCAGTTCAATAAAACCTTCCCAATTTTTCACCCAAATATTTAAACCATTTTTCAACCACTTTAATTCATCAGGTAATTTCGGTTCTTGTTTTGTCCACTTACCAAATAACAAACTTTATTCTTCTTCTAATTAACTTTGGATGAAGAAATTTTACCAAAACGCTCAATAATTTTAATGAAAGTAGAAACATGTGACTCTTTAGCAATTTCCACAATAATATCATTTGCATATGCAAAAAGTTGAGAAGGTGAAGAAACTTCAGTTAATTTCAGGCCCTGCAGCTTTTTCCTGATTTAACATCATAAATATTCCTGAGAATTTCTCTCTTTACATTAAAACCAACATTCATTTTCAATACACTTTCAATACACTTTCAATGTCACAACAGAATTTGAATTATGACAATGAACCGGAGGAGAAACCGAAAGCCTTCAAACGCTTCCATAAATATCGATGCTCCATTCGATCAGACGCCTTTTATTGGTGGGTAGAATCAACTCAATAAATGAGTTATGTTATCAATTATTGATCTGCCAGGGACACAATAAATCTGATCAACGTGTAACTTGATCAATCATTTTTCTCAGTCTTCATTCCAGAACCTTGGAGAAAATCTGATAGTCAGAAAACAGAAGACAGAGAGACGTCCAGTTCCTCATTTCATAAAGATCGTCTTAGGAAGAAGAGAGAGCAGCTCAGGGGCAACAAGGGGCAACAGCTCCACAATGTCTGAGGGGCAACGACGGCTGAGGGGCAACGACGGCTGAGGGGCAACGACGGCTGAGGGGCAACGACGGCTGAGGGGCAACAACTCCATGATGGCTAAGGGGCAACAACTCTACTATGGCTAAGGGGCAACAACTCTACTATGGCTAAGGGGCAACAACTCTACTATGGCTAAGGGGCAACAACTCTACTATGGCTAAGGGGCAACAACTCTACTATGGCTAAGGGGCAACAACTCTACGACGGCTGAGGGGCAACAACTCTACTATGGCTAAGGGGCAAGAACTCTACTATGGCTAAGGGGCAACAACTCCATGATGGCTAAGGGGCAACAACTCTACTATGGCTAAGGGGCAACAACTCTACTATGGCTAAGGGGCAAGAACTCTACTATGGCTAAGGGGCAACAACTCTACTATGGCTAAGGGGCAACAACTCTACGATGGCTAAGGGGCAACAACTCTACGATGGCTAAGGGGCAACAACTCTACGATGGCTAAGGGGCAACAGCTCTACTATGGCTAAGGGGCAAGAACTCTACTATGGCTAAGGGGCAACAACTCTACTATGGCGAAGGGCAACAACTCCATGATGGCTAAGGGGCAACAACTCTACTATGGCTAAGGGGCAACAACTCCATGATGGCTAAGGGGCAACAGCTCCATGATGGCTAAGGGGCAACAACTCCATGATGGCTAAGGGGCAACAACTCTACGACGGCTGAGGGGCAACAACTCTACGACGGCTGAGGGGCAACAGCTCCATGATGGCTGAGGGGCAACAACTCTACGATGGCTAAGGGGCAACAACTCCATGATGGCTAAGGGGCAACAACTCTACGATGGCTAAGGGGCAACAACTCTACGATGGCTAAGGGGCAACAACTCTACGATGGCTAAGGGGCAACAACTCTACGATGGCTAAGGGGCAACAACTCTACGACGGCTAAGGGGCAACAACTCCATGATGGCTAAGGGGCAACAACTCCATGATGGCTAAGGGGCAACAGCTCCATGATGGCTAAGGGGCAACAACTCCATGATGGCTAAGGGGCAACAACTCCATGATGGCTAAGGGGCAACAACTCTACGACGGCTAAGGGGCAACAACTCTACGACGGCTAAGGGGCAACAACTCCACGACGGCTAAGGGGCAACAACTCTACGATGGCTAAGGGGCAACAACTCTACGATGGCTAAGGGGCAACAACTCTACGATGGCTAAGGGGCAACAACTCCATGATGGCTTAGGGGCAACAACTCTACGACGGCTAAGGGGCAACAACTCTACGACGGCTAAGGGGCAACAACTCTACGACGGCTAAGGGGCAACAACTCTACGACGGCTAAGGGGCAACAACTCTACGACGGCTAAGGGGCAACAACTCTACTATGGCTAAGGGGCAACAACTCTACTATGGCTAAGGGGCAACAACTCCATGATGGCTAAGGGGCAACAACTCTACGATGGCTAAGGGGCAACAACTCTACTATGGCTAAGGGGCAACAACTCTACTATGGCTAAGGGGCAACAACTCTACTATGGCTAAGGGGCAACAACTCCATGATGGCTAAGGGGCAACAACTCTACGATGGCTAAGGGGCAACAACTCTACAATGGCTAAGGGGCAACAACTCTACGATGGCTAAGGGGCAACAACTCTACGATGGCTAAGGGGCAACAACTCTACGACGGCTAAGGGGCAACAACTCCATGATGGCTAAGGGGCAACAACTCCATGATGGCTAAGGGGCAACAGCTCCATGATGGCTAAGGGGCAACAACTCCATGATGGCTAAGGGGCAACAACTCCATGATGGCTAAGGGGCAACAACTCTACGACGGTAAGGGGCAACAACTCTACGACGGCTAAGGGGCAACAACTTCACGACGGCTAAGGGGCAACAACTCTACGATGGCTTAGGGGCAACAACTCTACGACAGCTAAGGGGCAACAACTCCATGATGGCTAAGGGGCAACAACTCTACGATGGCTAAGGGGCAACAACTCTACGATGGCTAAAGGGCAACAACTCCATGATGGCTTAGGGGCAACAACTCTACGACGGCTAAGGGGCAACAACTCTACGACGGCTAAGGGGCAACAACTCTACTATGGCTAAGGGGCAACAACTCTACTATGGCAAAGGGCAACAACTCCATGATGGCTAAGGGGCAACAACTCTACTATGGCTAAGGGGCAACAACTCTACTATGGCTAAGGGGCAACAACTCTACGACGGCTAAGGGGCAACAACTCTACGACGGCTAAGGGGCAACAACTCTACGACGGCTAAGGGGCAACAACTCTACGACGGCTAAGGGCAACAACTCTACTATGGCTAAGGGCAACAACTCTACTATGGCTAAGGGGCAACAACTCCATGATGGCTAAGGGGCAACAACTCTACTATGGCTAAGGGGCAACAACTCTACTATGGCTAAGGGGCAACAACTCTACTATGGCTAAGGGGCAACAACTCTACTATGGCTAAGGGGCAACAACTCTACTATGGCTAAGGGGCAACAACTCTACGATGGCTAAGGGGCAACAACTCTACGATGGCTAAGGGGCAACAACTCTACGATGGCTAAGGGCAATAACTCTACTATGGCTAAGGGGCAACAACTCTACTATTGCTAAGGGGCAACAACTCTACTATGGCTAAGTGGCAACAACTCTACGATGGCTAAGGGGCAACAACTCTACTATGGCTAAGGGGCAACAACTCTACTATGGCTAAGGGGCAACAGCTCTACTATGGCTAAGGGGCAACAACTCTACTATGGCTAAGGGGCAACAACTCTACTATGGCTAAGGGGCAACAACTCTACGATGGCTAAGGGGCAACAGCTCTACTATGGCAAAGGGGCAACAACTCCATGATGGCTAAGGGGCAACAACTCTACTATGGCTAAGGGGCAACAACTCTACGATGGCTAAGGGCAACAACTCTACTATGGCTAAGGGGCAACAACTCTACTATGGCTAAGGGGGAACAACTCTACGATGGCTAAGGGGCAACAGCTCTACTATGGCTAAGGGGCAACAACTCTACTATGGCTAAGGGGCAACAACTCTACTATGGCTAAGGGGCAACAACTCTACGATGGCTAAGGGGCAACAACTCTACTATGGCTAAGGGGCAACAACTCCATGATGGCTAAGGGGCAACAACTCCATGATGGCTAAGGGGCAACAACTCTACTATGGCTAAGGGCAACAACTCTACTATGGCTAAGGGGCACAACTCTACGATGGCTAAGGGGCAACAACTCTACTATGGCTAAGGGGCAACAACTCTACGATGGCTAAGGGGCAACAACTCTACGATGGCTAAGGGGCAACAGCTCTACTATGGCTAAGGGGCAACAGCTCTACGATGGCTAAGGGGCAACAACTCTACTATGGCTAAGGGGCAACAACTCTACTATGGCTAAGGGGCAACATCTCTACTATGGCTAAGGGGCAACATCTCTACTATGGCTAAGGGGCAACAACTCCATGATGGCTAAGGGGCAACAACTCTACTATGGCTAAGGGCAACAACTCTACTATGGCTAAGGGGCAACAACTCTACGATGGCTAAGGGGCAACAACTCTACTATGGCTAAGGGGCAACAACTCTACTATGGCTAAGGGGCAACAACTCTACGATGGCTAAGGGGCAACAGCTCTACTATGGCTAAGGGGCAACAGCTCTACGATGGCTAAGGGGCAACAGCTTACTATGGCTAAGGGGCAACAGCTCTACGATGGCTAAGGGGCAAACAGCTCTACGATGGCAAAGGGGCAACTACTCCATGATGGCTAAGGGGCAACAACTCTACTATGGCTAAGGGGCAACAACTCTACGATGGCTAAGGGCAACAACTCTACTATGGCTAAGGGGCAACAACTCTACTATGGCTAAGGGGCAACAACTCTACGATGGCTAAGGGGCAACAACTCTACTATGGCTAAGGGGCAACAACTCTACTATGGCTAAGGGGCAACAACTCTACGATGGCTAAGGGGCAACAACTCTACGATGGCTAAGGGGCAACAGCTCTACTATGGCTAAGGGGCAACAGCTCTACGATGGCTAAGGGGCAACAGCTCTACTATGGCTAAGGGGCAACAACTCTACGATGGCTAAGGGGCAACAGCTCTACTATGGCTAAGGGGCAACAACTCTACGATGGCTAAGGGGCAACAGCTCTACTATGGCTAAGGGGCAACAACTCTACTATGGCTAAGGGGCAACAGCTCTACTATGGCTAAGGGGCAACAGCTCTACTATGGCTAAGGGGCAACAGCTCTACTATGGCTAAGGGGCAACAGCTCTACTATGGCTAAGGGGCAACAACTCTACTATGGCTAAGGGGCAACAGCTCTACTATGGCTAAGGGGCAACAACTCTACGATGGCTAAGGGGCAACAGCTCTACTATGGCTAAGGGGCAACAACTCTACGATGGCTAAGGGGCAACAGCTCTACTATGGCTAAGGGGCAACAACTCTACTATGGCTAAGGGGCAACAGCTCTACTATGGCTAAGGGGCAACAACTCTACGATGGCTAAGGGGCAACAACTCTACGATGGCTAAGGGGCAACAGCTCTACTATGGCTAAGGGGCAACAGCTCTACTATGGCTAAGGGGCAACAGCTCTACGATGGCTAAGGGGCAACAACTCTACTATGGCTAAGGGGCAACAACTCTACTATGGCTAAGGGGCAAACAACTCTACGATGGCTAAGGGGCAACAGCTCTACTATGGCTAAGGGGCAACAACTCTACTATGGCTAAGGGGCAACAACTCTACTATTGCTAAGGGGCAACAACTCTACGATGGCTAAGGGGCAACAACTCTACTATGGCTAAGGGGCAACAACTCTACGATGGCTAAGGGGCAACAACTCTACTATGGCTAAGGGGCAACAACTCTACTATGGCTAAGGGGCAACAACTCTACTATTGCTAAGGGGCAACAACTCTACTATGGCTAAGGGCAACAACTCTACGATGGCTAAGGGGCAACAACTCTACTATGGCTAAGGGGCAACAACTCTACTATTGCTAAGGGGCAACAACTCTACTATGGCTAAGGGGCAACAACTCTACGATGGCTAAGGGGCAACAACTCTACTATGCTAAGGGGCAACAACTCTACTATGGCTAAGGGGCAACAACTCTACTATGGCTAAGGGGCAACAACTCTACTATGGCTAAGGGGCAACAACTCTACTATTGCTAAGGGGCAACAACTCTACTATGGCTAAGGGGCAACAACTCTACGATGGCTAAGGGGCAACAACTCTACTATGGCTAAGGGGCAACAACTCTACTATGGCTAAGGGGCAACAACTCTACTATTGCTAAGGGGCAACAAATCTACTATGGCTAAGGGGCAACAACTCTACGATGGCTAAGGGGCAACAACTCTACTATGGCTAAGGGGCAACAACTCTACTATGGCTAAGGGGCAACAACTCTACTATGCTAAGGGGCAACAACTCTACTATGGCTAAGGGGCAACAACTCTACTATGGCTAAGGGGCAACAACTCTACTATGGCTAAGGGGCAACAACTCTACTATGGCTAAGGGGCAACAACTCTACGATGGCTAAGGGGCAACAACTCTACGATGGCTAAGGGGCAACAACTTACTATTGCTAAGGGGCAACAACTCTACTATGGCTAAGGGGCAACAACTCTACTATGGCTAAGGGGCAACAACTCTACGATGGCTAAGGGGCAACAACTCTACTATGGCTAAGGGGCAACAACTCTACTATTGCTAAGGGGCAACAACTCTACTATGGCTAAGGGGCAACAACTCTACTATGGCTAAGGGGCAACATCTCTACTATGGCTAAGGGGCAACAACTCTACGATGGCTAAGGGGCAACATCTCTACTATGGCTAAGGGGCAACAACTCTACTATGGCTAAGGGGCAACAACTCTACGATGGCTAAGGGGCAACAACTCTACGATGGCTAAGGGGCAACAACTCTACGATGGCTAAGGGGCAACAACTCTACGATGGCTAAGGGGCAACAACTCTACTATGGCTAAGGGGCAACAACTCTACTATGGCTAAGGGGCAACAACTCTACTATGGCTAAGGGGCAACAACTCTACTATGGCTAAGGGGCAACAACTCTACGATGGCTAAGGGGCAACAACTCTACGATGGCTAAGGGGCAACGTTCCCCTGGCCATCCTGTTACTGAGGATAGATCTTCAGCCAACACTTTTTATAAATTCAACAGCCAAACCAAATATTGCTGGAGCTTTGCCATTTTACGTGCTCAATAGTGCCTCCTGCAGTTTTTCCATTAGAGCTCCAAAAACAACCTTATCTTAATCTGACACATTTGGCAAGTCATGAAGAAACTCTTGTGTTATCACAGAGTCTTCTCTATAATCACTGCATAACGTTGAAAAAAGTCCACAGCTGTTTTCCATCTTCAGAACGAAAGCAACGGATGATGAGACCATTTTGTCCACTTTTCTTCTCCAAACTGAAGAATTTTGAGGGCGCATCCAGTTCAGAGATTCTGTGAAAACATGATTGTACCAGAGCTCCCAGTGCTCCCAGAGCTCCCAGAGCTCTGAGCCCAGCAGATCAGCCAGAGCAGCTCGTTTTCTTTCAGGGCCTGAAATTGGCCTCAATTTCCTCTGGACTCAAAACCTGAAGTTTCAGAATTTCAGTTTCTAATTCTTCAATAGATTTCACAATTTCTCTTGTAACATTGTGTGTGTTGATTACAAACCTGCTAAATTTGAATTTTTCTGATATCCCACTACTGATGTACAGACATAAACTGACATTTCATGAATCTCCACTGTTTTCAAAAAAATCATTTTTTAAAACGACCATCATTCAGCAAAACAGTATTAAAATGTCTATATGCATTTCTATTGTTGCCAAAGTAATTTTATTTTCTTTAAATGATTGCAGGAATATTGTCTTATCGCTCCATTTTTAAAACGCCATACATCAGCTAAATCATGTTTCAATAAAATGTTTAAATTTCTCCTTGAATTTAGTAAATGTGGCTCCAAATGTCTGAATCATCTATTAACAATTAAAATCAGCTCCTCAAATCAATCTTTGATGGTTCGTTTGCTAACTCTTCTAAGAAAACACAACTTTCACTTGAATTCACAGCAAAATATACATTCAGTAAAATCAACTTAATATTTTCATATTTAACAAAAACCTTTAATAATCTTCCAGATACAACATTTTCATTTCAATAGAAACTGGAAGAAAATTCCTTGATAAGTTTTATGACTCAGAACCAGATTTCCATCCTGATCTTTCTTCCAATCAACATGATTATCAGCATTCTGAGTCTAAATGCATTAATAAATATCAATGCATTTAGATTATAAAAGTTACAAATTCACAGCCTTTTTCACACAGCGTCTTATCAGCGTTTTTTTATTTTCATGTCACTGAATTTGAGCTTCAATTTTCTGCACCAGTTTTCAAAGTCTATATACAGTTAGGGCCAGAAATATTTGGACAGTAACAATTTTCGTGAGTTGGGCTCTGCATGCCACCGCATTGGATTTGAAATGAAACCTCTACAACAGAATTCAAGTGCAGATTGTAACGTTTAATTTAAAGGGTTGAACAAAAAATATGTGATAGAAAATGTAGGAATTGTACACATTTGTTTACAAACACTCCACATTTTAGGAGCTCAAAAGTAATTGGACATATAAACATAACCCAAACAAAAAAGTTTTTTCTCAATATTTTGTTGCGAATCCTTTGGAGGCAATCACTGCCTTAAGTCTGGAACCCATGGACATCACCAAACGCTGGGTTTCCTCCTTCTTAATGCTTTGCCAGGCCTTTACAGCCGCAGCCTTCAGGTCTTGCTTGTTAGGGTCTTTCCGTCTGAAGTCTGGATTTGAGCAAGTGAAATGCATGCTCAATTGGGTTAAGATCTGGTGATTGACTTGGCCATTGCAGAATATTCCACCTTTTTGCTCTCATGAACTCCTGGGTAGCTTTGGCTGTATGCTTGGGGTCATTATCCATCTGTACTGTGAAGCGCCGTCCGATCAACTTTGCAGCATTTGGCTGAATCTGGGCTGACAGTATATCCCGGTACACTTCAGAATTCATCCGGCTACTCTTGTCTGCTGTTATGTCATCAATAAACACAAGTGACCCAGTGCCATTGAACCATGCATGCCCATGCCATCACGTTGCCTCCACCATGTTTTACAGAGGATGTGGTGTGCCTTGGATCATGTGCCGTTCCCTTTCTTCTCCAAACTTTTTTCTTCCCATCATTCTGGTACAGGTTGATCTTTGTCTCATCTGTCCATAGAATACTTTTCCAGAACTGGGCTGGCTTCTTGAGGTGTTTTGGGCAAATTTAACTCTGGCCTGTCTACTTTTGGAATTGATGAATGGTTTGCATCTACATGTGAACCCTTTGTATTTGCTTTCATGGAGTCTTCTCTTTACTGTTGACTTAGAGACAGATACACCTACTTCTGAGAGTGTTCTGGACCTCAGTTGATGTTGTGAACTGGTTCTTCTTCACCAAAGAAAGTATGCGGCGATCATCCACCACCGTTGTCTTCCGTGGACGCCCAGGCCTTTTTGAGTTCCCAAGCTCACAGTCAATTTTTTCCTCAGAATGTACCCGACTGTTGATTTTGCTACTCCAAGCATGTCTGCTATCTCTCTGATGGATTTTTTCCTTTTTTTCAGTCTCAGGATGTTCTGCTTCACCTCAATTGAGAGCTCCTTTGACCGCATGTTGTCTGGTCACAGCAACAGCTTCCAAATGCAAAACCACACATGGAAACAACCCCAGACCTTTTAACTACTTACTTGATTACAGGTTAACGAGGGAAAGGCCTTTTGAGTTACTTGCAGCCTTTGGAGTCCATTGTCCAATTACTTTTGGTCCCTTGAAAAAGAGGAGGCTCTGCATTACAGAGCTATGATTCCTAAACCCTTTCTCCGATTTGGATGTGGAAACTCTCATATTGCAGCTGGGAGTGTGCACTTTCAGCCCATATTATATATAAATTGTATTTCTGAACATATTTTTGTCAACAGCTAAAATAACAAAACCTGTGTCACTGTCCAAATATTTCTGGCCCTAACTGTACTTCAGTGTCCCTGAACCCACCAGAACTCATTAACCGTCTAACTGAGTCAACAAGTAATTTTCTGTTTGGGAAAAATCATCTATGACCAAAAACAAAAAACATCCCGTTTTCCTGCTGTCACGTCCAAAACCCTGTAATCTGTTCCGACTGTAACTGTTAATCTTCTGGAGGAATCAGAAGATTCTGCAGCAGAATCAGATGCAGCCTCTGAATCTCTTTCTCTGGCCTTTTAACTGATTCTCTTTTGGTTTCACCCATTTAGGTCCTTTAGATTTTCTTTTAGTATTTGGATCTTTGGAAACACTTTCATCATCCTTGATCAGATTTCCTTCGCTGTGAACTAAGTCCTCAGAGTGTGCTCTGGGGAGCTGGCAGGAGTGCTGATGGACATTTTCATCCTGTCCCTGGCCCGCGCCGTGGTACCGACCTGCTTCAAGTCTACCTCCATCGTCCCAATTCCCAAGAAATTCAACCCAACCAGACTCAATGACTATCGTCCGGTAGCCCTCACTCCCATCATCACCAAGTGCTTGGAGCGGCTGGTCCTAGCACACCTCAGATCCTGTCTCCCCCCCCACACTGGATCCCCACCAATTTGCATACAGGCAGAATAGGAGCACAGAGGATGGGGTCTCCATAGCGCTGCACTCTGTCCTTTCTCACTGGACAGCAAGAACACTTACGCCAGAATGCTGTTCTTAGACTTTAGCTCAGCATTTAACACTGTCATTCCATCACAACTCATTGCCAAACTCACAGACCTCGGCATCAGTTCATTCATGTGCAACTGGTTGCTAGACTTCCTAACCAGTCGACCCCAACACGTCCGGCTGGAAATCACTTCTCATCCACCATCATCATCATCACTGGAGTGCCACAAGGCTGTGTGATGAGTCCCTTCCTCTACTCCCTCTTCACCCACGATTGCAGACCTGTCCATGGCTCTAACGCCATCATCAAGTTTGCAGATGACATCACGGTGATCGGCCGAGTCAGAGACAACGATGAGGCCGCCTACAGGGAGGAGGTGGACCGTCTGGCTGGGTGGTGCGACAAGAACTACCTGCAGCTGAACACCGAGAAGACCAAGGAGCTCATCGTGGACTTCAGGAGGAAAGCTGACCTGCACCCACCCATCCACATCAAGGGAATAGCGGTGGAGCGTGTTAACAGCTTTAAGTTCCTAGGAGTCCACATCTCCGAGGACCTGACCTGGACGACCAACTGCTCCAAACTCGTCAAGAAGGCGCACCAGCGCCTCTTCTTCATGAGGACCTTGAGGAAGAACCACCTGTCCTCAGAGATCCTCACTAACTTTTACCGCTGCACCATAGAGAGCATCCTCACCAACTGCATCACAGTTTGGTACGGGAACTGCTCTGTCTCCGACCGGAAGGCTCTTCAGAGGGTGGTGAAAACTGCCCAGCACATCGCCGGGGCACCGCTCCCTGCCATCAACGACATCTACAGGAAGCGGCGTCTGAAAAGGGCCTGGAAAAATCACCAAGGACTTGACTCAGCCTGCACACACACTCTTCTCTCTCCTGCCCTCTGGGAGGCGTTACAGAAGCCTATGGACCAGAACCACCAGGCACCAGAACAGCTTCTTCCCCACAGCTGTCACGCTCCTGAACGCCTCCTGACACAAACTATAAGGACTGTACCCCCGTCCCCGGACTGTTCCCCTCACATACACGATCTGTATATAATCTTTATATAATCTGTAGATCTAATTTGCCATTATATCTATCTATCTATCTATCTATCTATCTATCTATCTATCTATCTATCTATCTATCTATCTATCTATATAAACATACAATCCATTCTTCATATTCCTGTATATTCTGTATAATCAGTGTAATTTGTATAATATGTGCATAGCTCTCATATTTATGTTTATATTTGTCCAAAACATTTTATTTATAGCACATCAATATTACTCTCTGTTTATATCTTTGTACAACTGTTTATAAATATTTATATCCTGTATAGCACTTCTGGATAGATGCAAACTACATTTCGTTGCTTTGTACATGTGACAGTGCAATGACAATAAAGTTGAATTCTATTCTAACATCCATTTCTTCTTGTAATCCTTCTTGTCGTCGTTTGACTCTTTACTCCCTTCAACAGAAGTAAGGAAACCCTCAATGTCACGTCCTGAAGCATTTGACTGTTTTTGCTCTCCTGTTGAATCTCCACTGCAGCTCCTTTCACTGTATCTGCTGATGTCTCTGGGTTGTCCTGAAACTAAACCGTCTCTTCCTCCATCCCTCCATCCCTCCATGCAAAACAGTTTCCATTGTTGCAAAAATAGTGTAATCAAAGCCGCCAACCTTAAATTTCATCTCTATGCTCAGTTCCTCAATATCATTTTTCAGAATCATAAACACTTGCCTTCTAAAAGACACAACATGTTTCAACTTTGCTGATTTGCATTTCATGTCATGCGGTGTCACCATGCAAGACACGGAGCGATGCCAGCAGGTCGAAAAATAAGGTTCTTCTTTATTTACACAACTCAGGTGATGCTCCCCTCGATACTCGAACCCACGTTTGACGAGAATCCCACAAACACTAGGGATCCCACTGAACTTAAATCCACTAAACACATGATTGCGAACACAAAACACCTGCATTAATTAAAGAACGGAGGCCAGAAGGACAACAACAAAAACACATTTCCTGACATTTCATTGGCGACACAATCTGAGCGTGACGTGACGATTCCTTCAGCAGCACATCATCACTGATGAAAATGAGAACTTTAACATTGGCAAATTTTAAAATGGATTAAATGAATTTAGTTCTCATTTAAAATGGACTGTGAAGAAGTTTTATTTGGATGATCTTTTTAGCAGGGCTTATTAAAGGGAAAACAGTAGTTTGCGTATTTCTGAAAATAATTTCCCACTCAACTCAATTTCAACCCTAACTCCTTGATATATGATGGATGTTTTACAGATAAAGGATTCAAAAAATAATCAATGGATTCAGCCGTTTGATATGATTCACTTCCACAATCAGACACAATTGGGTGTCCTGGTGGTAATTCATTTGGAAATGTCCATTTTTGTGGATCTTTATGAATTTTTGGTAGAATATAGAAACGCCTCGGTCTTGGTGTAGTTTCTCCTTTCAGTGTAGTTTTTTGTTCAGCAGTGATAAACTTATCTTCATGCAATTTTTCTAGGATTTTATGTATTAAAGGGACTGTTTCTAAATATATGGGTTGTTCAAGTTTTTTTTATAATAAGTTGTATCATTTAACTGACTTAAAACTTCCTTAATATTCTGCTCTCTACTTAAAATTACTACCACACTTCCTTTATCTGCTGGCTTTATTATTATGTGTTTATTTCCAATTAATTCTCTGATTGCTTTCATTTCTTCCTTTGGTAAATTATGCTTTTTTACATGATTTCAACTGTTTTTTTAATGTCATCATTATCCTTTTTAATCAATTCACTAACTATAGGTGGTAATTTATCCGGCAGTAGAGACCAATTGGAAGGGCCTATAAATGGTTTTCTTTCTTCAAAATCTGAATTTTTATAATAAAAAGCCAATTTTATTTTTCGATGGTAATTTTGTATGTCCAATTGGATTTTAGTTTTAAAATCTTTATCAATTTTAATTGTAGGAACAAAAGTCATTTTGCATTTGGGATATGGTCGGTGTGAAATTTTTTGCCAACACCATCACATTCTTACCCTCCCCTAACCTTGTCAATGGAGTCCAAACACAGAACCACTGCATTGTTCATCCTGGATGCTGCCTTCACACCTGACAAGTTCCCCGACAGCCAAACCCCTATCCTCAACCAAACTGGTATCTTGATGCCATGTGGATGTAAAAGGCTCCTAACGCCTGCAGCACCGTCACTTTCTTTGGCCAGAAAAGACACCATTGAAACACCAGAATGGGTGAAAGTGTGAAACTAGTGAATCACTGCTGTAAAAAGTGAAGTTCAAACCTTTAGAAAACCTCAATTCGTTCTCCTTCCACTCCACACGTGCAGTCGAGATAGAGATTTTGATTTTTAATAATTTATTTATTTTCAATAAATAATCAACATAATATCACAGATTATGCAACAGTAAATTTGCCACAATAAATGACATTAATGCCTTTCCAAAACGAGTTCTGCTCCTGCCACACTACGAATCACTGCCCCATGACTCCGATGTGACAAAAAGTGTCTAAATCTGAAGTGTAAACATGCAATTCAAGCAACAGCCTGAACTTCAGCAGGTTAACAAAGAAACCAGCTCAATATTCAACTGAACACGGCCATTTTCTGCTGTCCTGGCAGAAACTTCATCAACTGACATCATTTCCTCTTCCTGTGAATTTAAACCACAAACAAATTCATGTTTGGTGAAAATTTCCCACATCTGTTGAATTTAGTTCTCAAAAGCACAAAAGGAGCCGACAGACAAACAAAGTCAGAAAACAAACGTTTCTCTCTGTTCACAAAATGGACTGTGAAGAAGTTTTATTCATATTAAATGATGTTCCTTTATGTATCATATAAATGTAATGTTTTTTGTCACAGTCAAGGTGCTTTTCTGTGCAGCTGGAAAAGGTGTACAAACTAATGTAACAAGATGTGTCTACTGAAGTAAGTTTGACAAGGTTGCTGAACTTTCCCAGATTAGTCTGTATCAGTATCAGTATCTGTATCAGTATTAGTATCAGTATCAGTATTAGGATCGGTATTAGTATCAGTATTAGTATCAGTATTAGCACCAGTATCAGTATTAGTATCAGTATTAGGATGGGTATTAGTATCAGTATTAGTATCAGTATTAGCACCAGTATCAGTATTAGTATCAGTATCAGTATTAGGATCGGTATTAGTATCAGTATTAGGATGGGTATTAGTATCAGTATTAGTATCAGTATTAGCACCAGTATCAGTATTAGTATCAGTATCAGTATTAGGATCGGTATTAGTATCAGTATTAGGATGGGTATTAGTATCAGTATTAGCACCAGTATCAGTATTAGTATCAGTATCAGTATTAGGATCGGTATTAGTATCAGTATTAGCACCAGTATCAGTATTAGTATCGGTATTAGTATCAGTATTAGTATCAGTATTAGTATCAGTATTAGCACCAGTATCAGTATTAGTATCAGTATTAGTATCAGTATTAGTATCAGTATTAGCACCAGTATCAGTATTAGTATCAGTATTAGTATCAGTATTAGCACCAGTATCAGTATTAGTATCAGTATTAGTATCAGTATTAGTATCAGTATTAGGATGGGTATTAGTATCAGTATTAGCACCAGTATCAGTATTAGCATCAGTATCAGTATTAGTATCTGTATTAGGATCGGTATTAGTATCAGTATTAGTATCTGTATTAGCACCAGTATCAGTATTAGTATCAGTATCAGTATTAGGATCGGTATTAGTATCAGTATTAGCACCAGTATCAGTATTAGTATCGGTATTAGGATCGGTATTAGTATCAGTATAAGTATCAGTATTAGCACCAGTATCAGTATTAGTATCAGTATTAGTATCAGTATTAGCACCAGTATCAGTATTAGTATCAGTATCAGTATTAGGATCGGTATTAGTATCAGTATTAGTATCAGTATTAGCACCAGTATCAGTATTAGTATCAGTATTAGTATCAGTATTAGTATCAGTATTAGTATCAGTATTAGCACCAGTATCAGTATTAGTATCAGTATTAGTATCAGTATTATTATCAGTATTATGATGGGTATTAGTATCAGTATTAGCACCAGTATCAGTATTAGTATCAGTATCAGTATTAGTATCTGTATTAGGATCGGTATTAGTATAAGTATTAGTATCAGTAACAGTATTAGTATCAGTATTAGCACCAGTATCAGTATTAGTATCAGTATTAGTATCAGTATTAGTATCAGTATTAGGATGGGTATTAGTATCAGTATTAGTATCAGTATTAGCACCAGTATCAGTATTAGTATCAGTATCAGTATTAGGATCGGTATTAGTATCAGTATTAGGATGGGTATTAGTATCAGTATTAGTATCAGTATTAGCACCAGTATCAGTATTAGTATCAGTATCAGTATTAGGATCGGTATTAGTATCAGTATTAGTATCAGTATTAGCACCAGTATCAGTATTAGTATCAGTATTAGGATGGGTATTAGTATCAGTATTAGTATCAGTATTAGCACCAGTATCAGTATTAGTATCAGTATCAGTATTAGGATCGGTATTAGTATCAGTATTAGGATGGGTATTAGTATCAGTATTAGTATCAGTATTAGCACCAGTATCAGTATTAGGATCGGTATTAGTATCAGTATTAGCACCAGTATCAGTATTAGTATCGGTATTAGGATCGGTATTAGTATCAGTATAAGTATCAGTATTAGCACCAGTATCAGTATTAGTATCAGTATTAGTATCAGTATTAGTATCAGTATTAGCACCAGTATCAGTATTAGTATCAGTATTAGTATGAGTATTAGTATCAGTATTAGGATGGGTATTAGTATCAGTATTAGCACCAGTATCAGTATTAGTATCAGTATTAGTATCTGTATTAGGATCGGTATTAGTATCAGTATTAGTATCAGTATTAGCACCAGTCAGTATTAGTATCAGTATCAGTATTAGGATCGGTATTAGTATCAGTATTAGCACCAGTATCAGTATTAGTATCGGTATTAGGATCGGTATTAGTATCAGTATAAGTATCAGTATTAGCACCAGTATCAGTATTAGTATCAGTATTAGTATCAGTATTAGTATCAGTATTAGCACCAGTATCAGTATTAGTATCAGTATCAGTATTAGGATCGGTATTAGTATCAGTATTAGTATCAGTATTAGCACCAGTATCAGTATTAGTATCAGTATTAGTATCAGTATTAGTATCAGTATTAGTATCAGTATTAGCACCAGTATTAGTATCTGTATTAGGATCGGTATTAGTATAAGTATTAGTATCAGTAACAGTATTAGTATCAGTATTAGCACCAGTATCAGTATTAGTATCAGTATTAGTATCAGTATTAGTATCAGTATTAGTATCAGTATTAGGATGGGTATTAGTATCAGTATTAGTATCAGTATCAGTATCAGTATTAGTATCAGTATCAGTATTAGGATCGGTATTAGTATCAGTATTAGGATGGGTATTAGTATCAGTATTAGTATCAGTATTAGCACCAGTATCAGTATTAGTATCAGTATCAGTATTAGGATCGGTATTAGTATCAGTATTAGCACCAGTATCAGTATTAGTATCAGTATTAGGATCGGTATTAGTATCAGTATAAGTATCAGTATTAGCACCAGTATCAGTATTAGTATCAGTATTAGTATCAGTATTAGTATCAGTATTAGCACCAGTATCAGTATTAGTATCAGTATCAGTATTAGGATCGGTATTAGTATCAGTATAGTATCAGTATTAGCACCAGTATCAGTATTAGTATCAGTATTAGTATCAGTATTAGTATCAGTATTAGTATCAGTATTAGTATCAGTATTAGTATCAGTATTAGTATCAGTATTAGGATGGGTATTAGTATCAGTATTAGCACCAGTATCAGTATTAGTATCAGTATCAGTATCTGTATTAGGATCGGTATTAGTATAAGTATTAGTATCAGTAACAGTATTAGTATCAGTATTAGCACCAGTATCAGTATTAGTATCAGTATTAGTATCAGTATTAGGATGGGTATTAGTATCAGTATTAGTATCAGTATTAGCACCAGTATTAGTATCAGTATCAGTATTAGTATCTGTATTAGGATCGGTATTAGTATAAGTATTATCAGTATCATTATTAGCACCAGTTTATATCAGTAGCACCAGTATCAGTATTAGTATCAGTATTAGTATCAGTATTAGTATCAGTATTAGGATTATTAGTATCAGTATTAGCACCAGTATCAGTATCAGTATTAGTATCAGTATTAGTATCAGTATCAGTATTATTATCAGTATTAGTATCAGTATTAGTATCAGTATCAGCATTAGTATTAGTATCAGTATTAGTATCAGTATCAGTATTAGTATCAGTATCAGCATTAGTATCAGTATGGGTATTAGCATTAGTATCAGTATTAGTATTAGTATCAGTATTAGTATTATTATCAGTATCAGTATTAGTATCAATATTAGTATCAGTATTAGTATCAGTATTAGTATCAGTATTAGTATCAGTATCAGTATTAGTATCAGTATTAGTATTAGTATCAGTATCAGTATTAGTATCAGTATTAGTATCAGTATTAGTATCAGTATTAGTATCAGTATCAGTATTAGTATCAGTATTAGTATCAGTATCAGTATTAGTATTAGTCTTGGTACTTGCTGCCTTCCCTGCATGGATATGGAGTATTTAGTTTTAGTTGTTTTCCTTTGTTTCTTTTGTTTGGTCTTAGCAGATTGAGTCTCTATTAGCAGAGAGGTGAATAAAGCAACTATGCAACTCTGAGTTTGTTAGAGCAGAATGATTTTTAATGTTTGCTCTCCGTCTGCAGATGTATTAAAGATGTTTTTGCTCCCTGACTTTTGTCTGGACCTCAGTCTCTGAATTATGCACTTCACAGGACATTTATTAATAACAGAAACTAAAGAGTTTATAGATTCAACACCACCAAGGACTCTCCACTGGAGATCTGCATGTTTTTTCATTAGAGGAGGTTCATATTCAGGCCTGATCCCTGGTGTTACGGACTGGTGAGTTTGTTCTCCAAGCTGCATCAGTTTGTGTTGATTGAGTTTTTACAATCAGCCTATAGATCATTTTTCCACAATATCCTTCCAGAGAGGTTCCTTCACTTTCCACCAAATCCAATGAAGGACCAGAGCAGAAAACAGTGTGAAGGATGGAAAAGGGTCCAGCTGATTTGGTAAAATATATTCCAAAATATTTGATGTTCTCTGAAGAAGCAAAAACCATTTAATCTACCTTAAAATGAACCAACAGGTTTAGCTCATTAGCTAAATGAGCTAAACTTCATTTGTCTTTAAGCATCATAAAACCTGCCTTTCATGACACCACATGTTGAAGAAGCTCAGACATACAACCTGAAGAAACCGTCTTTATGGGTGGAACTAGCTGTCCATAGTGGGACAATTCCTTAACACAGAGATCATTTAATAAACGGAGATCAGAGATGATGATCATTTCAGCTGGACTAACAGCACACCCTGGAAATACCGAAGAACCGTTATTAAGAAATATTAGGAAGAATGTTTATGAGGAACTGTTTATAGAAAGTTCATCTGAAAAAACAAAATCTTTCTGTCTTTAGTCTTTGATTATACTTGGGAGTTTTTCTTTTGCTTTAATCAATTTAATTTTAATTTCAACCATAAAACCAATCAAAACATCAAAACAAGTCAGATCATTTTGGGCGACTGGAGGTGAAACCTTCACACTGACCCAGTGAAGGTCCAGCAGGAACAAACATGGCTGCATCCATCATGAAACTTTGTGTTTGGGTCCTGATGAGCTTTTGCGATGCCGTGTCACAGGAGGCCCCATAAATCACAGGGCCGCTGCTCTCTGGGCGGCTGGAACGTGATCCGGCCGGCGTGCGTTGAACTGGGAGATGTGCAGATAAAGCCGGGCCTGTGTGCGTCACTCTCTTGTCATCACACTTTGAATGCGATCAGTCGTCTTTGTTTGCAGCTTGCCTAAACACAGAGACCCTGGGGACGGATCAGCTCTAAATATGTACACCAGATCCAGATATACGTTGCTGCTGTGGGCCTCAGAGAATAAAAAGACAAGAGAAGAGAAGAAAGGAATAAACTCCTTCTCATCTCTCAATCTCTCTCCCACGTTGCTTCCTTTCAGTCTATCGCCTGAAAATCTGAGGTTACGTTTCTTCCTGCACAGGCAAAATGCTAAAACATCTCCTGACATCTGCAGCCGAAAGCTGATCTGGTCACAAACACAGTTTTACTGCCATCATTTTAGTTTGCATATTTTTTTGTCGTTATGACATTTGATTTCAAATGTTCTAAGTAGAAAGTAAAATCCAGCTTGTTCCACGGGCAACAGAGAAAAAATGCACATGGTGTGGAAGCAAGACTGTAAAAAACAATTTAAATTCAAAGAATCAGTTGAATGAGCTCATTTCTACCTCCAAGGAAAGGTCAGCCAGCGACGAATGTTTATATGTTTTACATGATTTTATGTTGTTCTTGTATTCATTTCATTTAATTTATGTTGTATTTTAGTTCCAATGTGGTGTCAGCGGGAAACAAAGTTGAGCTGTAATAAGTGCAACTTTAATGATTTGCATCTAAAAAATAAACCTGACTTCGTATCATCAGTAAAACTCTTTATTGTCGTTAAGTGGTGGAAGAAATACCCAGACTTCATTTTTGAAATCATTTTACAGAATGATATGAAGACACAGAAAATGATCAGAAAGTTGAATCATCAGAAATCAAATAGAGAATCAGTGAAACACTGAATGCTGTACAGACCAGTGACCTGAACAGGTGAACAGGTGACCTGAACAGGTGAACAGGTGACCTGAACAGGTGAACATGTGACCTGAACAGGTGAACAGGTGAACATGTGACCCTAACAGGTGAACAGGTGACCTGAACAGGTGAACAGGTGAACAGGTGAACAGGTGACCCCGCCTCTCGCTCAAAAGGCCTCGCTGGAGAGGCAGCAGCTCCTAACCCACTAGGGACAAGGTGGAAGAAGATGGATGAAACACTGAATGGATCCTCTGCTTCCAGCAGAACCTGGCTCTGTTGGTTCTGTTGGTTCTGGTGGTTCTGGTGCTCTGATTGGATAATCAATGCCAGGTTGGGATGACATCAGCGACGACCTCTTAGCAGCAACTGTTGCTGCCCAACAACCTGAGAAGGGTCAGAGGTCATCCTCCTCCAGGGATGCTAGCATGTAGCATGGCTATGACTGCTGGTTCTGTGAGGTTAATCCTGATGCCTGCCACACTTTTCAGATTACATTCAATGATCTCAAAATTCAAAAATTGTTCAGTTTTCTGTCACTTTGAGGAGAAAAACATGGAAATCTTTAGTCATGAAGATGCTCAGCAATAAACCGACATCCAGCTGATGGTCTATGACCCTGCTGACCTCGTGACCCTGCTGACCTCGTGACCTCGTCTCTGGTTGTCCAGCCTCCGTTCAGGATCTTTAGCAGGTTTTCTGTCAGCTAGAGTTGTTGCCGATGCCAGCTTTGCTGAGAAGGACCTCGCTGCAGCAAAGAGGAAGGGGCAGGACTGACAGTGCTCAGTCTCAGGTCAAAGGTTAAAGAGAGAAAAAAGGGACTGGAAGGTCAGGACATGAGCTTGAGGTCACATGTTTAACTCTGGGATGAACCACGCTCTCATCAGACATGTTTCCTGGTTAAGGACAGACGTGTGTGATGCCACTTAAAATTCAAGTTCTACATATTATTGATAAAACTGTCATTTCCAGAAGGGAAAATTGTTAATAAAGTCTTTCTAACAACGTCTCTTACCAACCTGTTCTAAAGAAAACCTGTTTCCAAGGGGACATGAATAAAATAATGTTATTGCAGCCACATGAAGAATGAACTTGGTGCAACACGTAGAGGATGAAGGGTCATGACCTTGAAGCTGGCTGCCCTCAGTCCTTCTTCTTCTCCACATTTAGACTTTTACTCAACGGCTTCTGGAGAACTCTGCTAAAGCGAACAGCGCAGACGTCCGTTAGCCGTCATTTCCTCTGGCACCAACTGACCAGTAGCTTCAGACCTGAAACCTGCTCTCATGGTGCTGAGCCTGGTTCTGGTTCTGATGGAGGCCCCTGCCTAACAAAGGGGAGTCTGTCCTCTCCACTGTCGCCCTCTGCTGGTCAGGAGGAGTGATGCTGTGGGTCAACGACTCCATGGGTTTCCTTTGACAGAAACTAAGTTGAATAATAAACTGAGCTGAAAGTTCTGACTGATCACTGGGATCAATAGGACATTGATTGGGTTGAGGAGTTCCTCCTGTAGAGAATCGGCTCTGTGACTGAACTGTCGAGTTCTGGGTTAGTAAAGTGAAGCATGAACTGCAGCTGAGATGAAATTCAGAGTTTTTCTCCAAGCTTTTGTTGTGCTCTAGTTTCTTTTAGCATCTCTGATCGTGTGAGCGTCCAGAAAGCTCTTTGTAGTGAAACAGAGCCGGCTTACGCGTCCAACAATACCATCATTTGTCTTTTTGTTCCTCTGCGTCCCCCTGCGGTGTCCATAACACTCGCATTGTAAAGGCATTGTGATGCGTTTGCTGGTGATGTTCCTCTGAGAAATGTGTCATGCTGGTGTGTTTTACCCCCTGAGGACGCCACGGTGTCGCGTTTCACACCAGGACTCACACTCTTACACACACACACACAATGATCCCAACAAGTATTGGTCTGCACACACACTCCTGCTCTTCAGGTGTTGTGATAATTGTTGAAACTGTGATCCAGATTTATTGAGCTGTTTTATCTGCGCTGAGCCCAGCTGGCTCCAGCTCCATGGCAACAGTGACTTATTATTAAGGGTAATAATCTGACACACATTCGCTGGTTGCAGGTCAGGCAGACGCTCGCCTCAAACCACGGGGACGTAAACGTCTCGAGAACATGAGCTGAGGTCCAGTCCAGCTGGCAGCGCTGCAGGACCCTGGGAATCAAACCAGTCTGAGCTGAAGGGAGAGACCAGTTCACCTAGCTGGGTCAGATACAACAGGGTTCAAAGGTCAATACTAGAAATCACTGATCAGAGAAGCAGCAGAGATCTGGACCAGTTAAACCTTTGAGCGAGCCACGTCCAGTGGTGATGCTGCTGCGAGGCGGAGCCCAAAGGCCCTGAGGGGCGGGCCTGATTGATCTGAGGGGCGGGGCCTCATGCAGAAAAGAGTTTGCAGTGTTCACACTAAAACTTGACGTAGGACAAATTTTGAAAAGTGCATCCAGATGTATGAAGCTGCGTTGCGATCAGAACTTCTCACCTTCTGTTATGAATCCTGATTTGGGGGAAACAGCAGCTGCTGCTCCGCCCGTCGCCTCCATAAATACATATTAATGTAAATTAGTATAAATACCTGGAAGTCTGCCGCCACGTGAACCCGTAACTATGGTAATAATTATAGATTTTATTTAAAAGGTGTTTCAAGGCACATAAGTTCACCTCACAAAAATAAAAATAAATTTTAAAGAAAAAAAATCTAAATAATTAATGAAGGTCTCCCCGTGCAGACGGCTGTCGGTAAGGGTTGGGATTAGGGATTAGGGATTAGGTTGGGTTAGGGTTAGGTCAGAGCCTTCAGGTGGAGAGTCTAACTGGGAATGTGGACGTGAGGATTTGGGTTTTTCTTCTGTTAATTTAGGTTTCTGTGTCATTTTCAGTTACTTAAGTCTCCATGTTGTCCTGTCCAACCCTTGATTGTTCCCAGCTGTGTCTCGTTTCCCTGATCTGTGTATTTAATCCCACCTGTGTTCCTTGTTCCTGGTCGGGTCCTCGTCTGATCTGTCTCGTCTTGTCGCATCTAATCTGTCGTCAGAAGTCTCTTGTTTTCCAGTTGCTGCCAGTTTTGAGCTCAATCTGTGCTGCCTGGATTTTGGCACTTATACTCATTTCATCATTAAAATCACAATTCCTTCACATGGGTCCTCTGCATCTGCCTCACCACCGCTAACCACACAGCATGACAGTGGACGTTTATTCTAAGTACCGGAATCATGAGCACAAGTTGCATTTACACAGTAGAGATGCTTTCTGACCTCAAGGTGGGCGGCTCCACTGGAGGACGGTTGCAGCTGGACCGGTACCGGTACCTGGTTTAAGTTCTGCTCAGAGCTCCAGGATGATCAATCTGGATTCATCTAAACCAGGGTTGCCCAGAGTGGGTCCTCTAGGGCCGGCGTCCTGCAGGTTTTAGTTCACTCCCTAGTGGTATAACAACCTCCTCACTAAGTCAGGCCTCTAATGAGCATCATTTGATGCATGTGTGCTAAACCTGAGAGAGAACTCTGGTTTAGCACACATGCATCTTGCTGGCCCTTTGGCCACCCCGATCCAAACACTGATAACCATCAGATCAATATAATCTCAGATCAATGGCTCCATGTTCTCCATCAGATCCTCAGGTAGCGGCTCACCTTGAGGCAGCTACTGAAAACATGAGACTATTGATTACCTTCAATAATCAAACCTGTTTTCTGTTCAGTGAGAATAAATGAGCCATGGATTCATTCAGACGAATCGTTTTGTCTTTATAAGACAAACTGAGCTCAATTATTATTGACATTGTTGAGATTTTCACATCCTTTTCTTTATGTTGTGTTGGTTTATTGTCTGAAGATAAATCGGTTCGGTTTCATCGTTTAAACAATAAAATATTAAAATCATAAAATCATCAAGTTTGATGCTTCCTGGTCTAAATAACTGAATGTCGTCAGGTTTCAATGTGTTTATGAGTTTTGACTTCACAGATAGTTTACGTTACTGCAGCACATTTTCATGCCAGACAAAGTGTGCGTATATTTATGCAAACTTTGAAGTTACCTTCATTTTTATACAGCCAGGTCGTGTGTAAAATATGGCGCTGCACATTTTTGTGCGTTTGCTGCTTCGTTAGGTGGTTGGTGTGGGACCCAAATGCAGGAGACGGCTGTGAAACTGAAGAATTAGTCAAATGTATGGAGAAACAAACGTACAAGAGTCAGTGAGTCATGGCAAAAACGCAAAAATCCGTAGAAGGAAAAACAGCAAGAAAAACGACGCGTAGACGAGGAACTGGCAAGGGGTCAGACTGAGGTGCTGAAATACTGGGGAGGGTATTTCAGGACCCTCCCAGTTTCACCAGCTAACCAGCCAGCTAACCAGCCAGCTAACCACGTTGGAGTTAAACACCATCTCTGGTGTGTGGAAAGGACTCCCCGGCCCATTGAGTCCACGACTCAATGGGGTCATGGACTCCTCTGCGTCCCCCTGCGGTGTCCATAACACTCGCATTGTAAAGGCATTGTGATGCGTTTGCTGGTGATCACAACAAGGATTAGCAGAAGGATTAGCTGCTGCCAACGAGGCGTCTGACCCTTAAAGCTCATCAGGCCGTCTGCCACTTCCTTCACATTCAGATAATCTGCAGTGGATCGGGCCAGGCTGGCAGGAAACACTGGAGCCTTTAAGTTCAACGTTTGATCTGCTGGAGTCAGAAAGAGTTCAAACTGATCAAATCAAAGTTTTTGGTCTCCTACAAACCCATGTTCAAGAGAAAACAGGTAAAGTCAGGAGAAATCTGGTCAAATCAAGTAAAAAACCAGGTGAAATCAGGTAAACCAGGCAGTGCAGGAATCTGGACTTGGAGGTTTCATCTGATTACCCGATTGTGTTCCGCCTGCAGCGCCTGCAGCAGCATCTAGGGTTTGGTTTGTGGCAGAAGTGGGGAATTGGGGTAAACTGGGATCTGTGGTCCTGGGCTGACCCTGATGCTGCGTCTCATTGGTCCAGCTGCAGCAGGCGGTGAGTTCATGCTGCTGGCAGCTGTCAGTCTGTCTCCACCTGCCTTGGTGCTGGATGGCTGCTTCTTCAGGACGGCTGCATTTCCTTCATGTAAATTAAGTTTTTCATTTTTATTCAACTTTCCTGGATTGACTGAAACATCGGGATGCATTTTTCCAACATGTCCGTCAGGTGAGTCTGTGTCTGAATCCTGCAGTTAATGTCCTGATTTTATTTAGTCTGCAATGACTCGGTCTTCATGTTTCTGTTATTGACAGAAATGTGTTGCTTAAATTTTTCACTGGAATCTGATTAGAAGATCAGCAGGTTCTGCCTCTCCGCCTCATCGCGGCTGGCTGTGGGTCCGACTGACGGTGCGCCGCCGTCTGCAGGAAAGCCCACCGGGCGTCAATCTGGCAGCCGTCACCACTGAGTCAAGGGAAAACATGCTGGGAACACGCAGCGTGTCAGAGGCTCATTAAGAAGCAAAGCAGCTTTTATCCACCGCTGACAGGAAACAGTAAATCACTGAGCTGCTATTCCACAACCTGCAGCGAAAACAGCCCGAGATGCTTCAGCCAGGTTTTGGTGAGAACAGCAGAAAGTCAGAGATGTTTTCTTGGAAACCTTCAGGATGTTGGTGATGATAAAATTGAGCGGAATTACCAATAAAATACTTTAAACAGCGTGAAGAACAGGCCTCAGAAAATTCCTGCAGACAAGAAACCACAAATTACAACTTGTGGCTGATCTGATCTGACTCAACAGGAAGGAGAATTACTGGATTTCCCAAACATCTGACCGTTCCTGTTAACTTCGCTTTAACGTTGATCACCAATAATCAATTTTTAATGCCTGTGGAGCAAATTTTCATCCTCCTGTGGATCTTATCTTCATATTTCTATTCCAGAAAAGAAAAAAAAACGTAAGAAACTGAATTCAGTTCAAGAAATTGTTACAAAAACCAGATTTATCTCAATCATCCATCCATCCATCCATCCATCCATCCATCCATCCATCCATCCATCCATCCATCCATCCATCCATCCATCCATCCATCCATCCATCCATCCATCCATCCATCCATCCATCCATCCATCCATCCATCTATCTATCTATCTATCTATCTGGATGGATGGATGGATGGATGGATGGATGGATGCGCCATATTGGATTTTTGGTTGATATTTGATTCACCGATATACTAAAAGTCATTTGATGGATAATTGATACCGATAAGCTTGTAGAATGGACTCCAGGTGGGTTTTTTCTCAGTGGTTAACTGTGACCATGGTGGTTCTTGACTTGGTTTATCAGGTTTAAAGTGCTGCAGAACTTGTCTGTTGCTCCTCCTTCATTACTGATGCTGAGCAGTCATTGCAAATATCAGTTCTGCTATCAGTTTCTGACATTCTGAAAAACTTCCACACCGCTGACATTTTCCGCTGGTCCTGCTGTGTCGCTGTGGTAAGATTAGACGCCATGACGTTGTTGCTCACGTTTTATATTGGTGAGTTACTTTGATGGAAAAGCCCATGTCCGATATACAATTTTACAGCTAATATCAGGCGATACCTTTTCCATACCGATAATAATATCATTTATCTAATGGTAAATAATAAGTAGTGTATGGCCTCTGGTTGGTTTGTTAGCAGACAAGAAACTCCATGCTGACTCAGGCAGACCTACTGTCCTCCTTTCAGCTAATCTGATGTAAACTGTTAGTGGATCAGAACCAACCTGGTGCTCCAACTCCAGGATTCAACCTGGACGGCAATCAGACCAGATTAACTCGTGCCGCCGTGGTGACGACCCAGACAGGAACGTGACCTAATGCAGCAGGATTCCTGCCTCGACTATGACGGAGATAGCCTGGTTTAGCAGCTAGCAGCGAGGGAGACCCAGCAGGGTCATCAGGGTTAGGGGTCACTGATAGGATTGTGGTCCTTCTGAGCCTAATCTCCCTGGAAAGACCCTGACCTGGCAGTGACTCTGCCTGGGGAAGGTGACGGCTTTGTACTTGTTTGACACCTTATCAAGACCAGAGGACGTCACACTACAGTCATTCGCCCTTTCACACACTCACACTGATGGTGGTAAATTACTGGATAGTAGCCACAGCTGTCCTGGAGTCTGACAGAAGCCAGGCTGCCATGGACCTGCACCTCCTGCTGAGTCGTCTGACCCCCACCATTAGACGAGGTGGGTGGAGTGTCTTGTCCCAGGTGGAGCGGGGTTTGAACCAGCAACCCGCCGACTACTTCTACTACCATCGCCCCAATGCCAGGTCTTTGACTTCCTCCAGTAGTTCCTGTAAATGTGTAAATGAATCCTCCAACAGCGTGTTGTGCTCTGGCTCTGGGGCCGGTAGGGACTCAGTGTTGTCTTGGTGTGGACAGCCGGCCGTCTGATTCGTCTTGTCTGCTCTGAATCTGGAATTAGCGGCAGAGCTAATAAAGCTGATTAAGGTTTGATCCCGGCAGCTGATGGCGCCAGCGACTCAGACCAAACCGAGCCCCAGGTGGAGCGGGGATCGAACCAGCAACGATCCAACCGCTCCTATAACAACTGTGTTTCAAACACCAGTCGATTAAAGTTTACAATAATTTATTACAATAAGTTCAGAAGATGCAAGAGGCAGTGACTACGCCTTAAAACCAGCGTAGAGCAGTTGATAAAAAAAGATTTAATAAAGAGCATCACAATCAGTAAAGGTTTCCAGGACAAGGCAGAAGCAGAGTCCTAGCTAAAGCAGGGCGTGGTCCTCCAGCCTGACCCTGGTGGTCTCCAGCGATCCACCGCTCGGTCCTCCACCCTCGACACCAGACCTGGAGGCCCCCACAGCTGGAGCCGGGGCCTCGGCTCCTGGTGTTGGTCTTCACCCCCAGTTGTCTTTTAAACATCGGGGCCTTGGGGGCCCCATCAGCCGTCACTGTGAGTCTCTTGGGTGGGAATCCCACCGACAAACAAATATGCAGAAATAACTTGCAACACAAGCCCAAATGGATCCAAAGTAAGTAAAATCAGTCAATAACACTGAAAGGTTAAATAACATAAATCAATATTTTGTAAGGATGATTTTGGTGACGCGCTTGTCAAAATGTAATGTTTGTTCTCAGTTGTTGACTTTTTGGAGTTTTCATGATTGTATTTTTGTGATGCACTTTGAACTGCCTTGTTGCTGAAATGTGTGATACTAATAAACTTGATCGACAACTCATCTGAGAATTTTGATGCGTCTTTATTAAGCCAGCTTTTGAGCAGAATTAAGCAACAAAACAAATATAATAATCAATGATTCTAGATCCAAAATAAAACTCTAAATCACCTGTACTCCACCGACAACCTTCCCCTCCTCTGAGTTGCTAAAACCCAGATGCTGAATGAAACCAGGAGTCTTTAATGTCCTTGGATGATGACTTGCTTCTTTACAACTGAAACTGGATGCAAAGTAGAAACTGTTGTTGTCCTCAAAACAGTTCAGCTGCTCATCAACAGCGTGACCTTCGTCCACGGACCAGTCCAAGTGCAGCTGATAGAAATCTACATATTGACAAAATAAACATTTTCAATTAAAAAAAGCAATATTTACTGCTAAATTATTGAAGAACTAGCTTCAGATGCTACTGTGAATGTTGACATTAGCATTAGCTGCTACCTGTTTAGCATTGACATGCTATTTTAGGCTAGCATAGCTTCTGATAGCCTCTTAGCACAACTTGAACATAGCAACAGCCTTTTCAAGCGTCCAATCAGATCAGAGAGAAGCGGTTTCATCTGCTGCTGTCGTTAGCAACAGCTGCTGTACGTCAGATTTATAAGCGTACCAGAAACACATAAATAAAAGGTTCTGGGTGGGAACTTTAGTGTGTAAAACCAAACGAGTGATTAAATGTGTTAAAAGTTTTAACAAGTAAAAATGTATGTAATTGATTATTGATACTGAGAAGAGGAGGAGATGGCTCAGCTGCTCATGAGTCCTGAAGGGTTCTGGTGACACCATGAAGGGTTCTGGTGACACCATGACACCATGAAGGGTTCTGGTGACACCATGACACCATGAAGGGTTCTGGTGACACCATGAAGGGTTCTGGTGACACCATGAAGGGTTCTGGTGACACTATGAAGGGTTCTGGTGACACTATGAAGGGTTCTGGTGACACCATGAAGGGTTCTGGTGACACCATGAAGGGTTCTGGTGACACCATGAAGGGTTCTGGTGACACCATGAAGGGTTCTGGTGATACCATGAAGGGTTCTGGTGACACCATGAAGGGTTCTGGTGACATTATGAAGGGTTCTGGTGACACCATGAAGGGTTCTGGTGACACCATGAAGGGTTCTGGTGACACCATGAAGGGTTCTGGTGACACCATGAAGGGTTCTGGTGACACTATGAAGGGTTCTGGTGATACCATGAAGGGTTCTGGTGACACTATGAAGGGTTCTGGTGATACCATGAAGGGTTCTGGTGACACCATGAAGGGTTCTGGTGACACCATGAAGGGTTCTGGTGACACTATGAAGGGTTCTGGTGACACCATGAAGGGTTTTGGTGACACTATGAAGGGTTCTGGTGATACCATGAAGGGTTCTGGTGACACCATGAAGGGTTCTGGTGACACTATGAAGGGTTCTGGTGACACTATGAAGGGTTCTGGTGACACCATGAAGGGTTCTGGTGACACCATGAAGGGTTCTGGTGACACCATGAAGGGTTCTGGTGACACTATGAAGGGTTCTGGTGATACCATGAAGGGTTCTGGTGACATTATGAAGGGTTCTGGTGATACCATGAAGGGTTCTGGTGATACCATGAAGGGTTCTGGTGACACTATGAAGGGTTCTGGTGACACTATGAAGGGTTCTGGTGATACCATGAAGGGTTCTGGTGATACCATGAAGGGTTCTGGTGATACCATGAAGGGTTCTGGTGACACTATGAAGGGTTCTGGTGATACCATGAAGGGTTCTGGTGATACCATGAAGGGTTCTGGTGACACTATGAAGGGTTCTGGTGACACTATGAAGGGTTCTGGTGATACCATGAAGGGTTCTGGTGATACCATGAAGGGTTCTGGTGATACCATGAAGGGTTCTGGTGACACTATGAAGGGTTCTGGTGATACCATGAAGGGTTCTGGTGATACCATGAAGGGTTCTGGTGACACTATGAAGGGTTCTGGTGACACCATGAAGGGTTCTGGTGACACCATGAAGGCCCTGCAGCTGGTTCTGCTCCGTCCCTTGGTGCTGACCTTGACCTTGACCTTGACAACCATCACACCTTATGAACATTAACTACATTCCTCCCAGTGGATTCTGGGCCCTTTACTGGCTGTCAGGTTTTGCCTGCAGGAAACTTTTCACTTTTCTCATGTGGAAAAGTTGTATTGCTTTCAACCAGAGATGGGGGAAAACTCTTCTCAAACCTTTATTCTTGAAACACTTAACAGCCCTTATAAGCATTGAACCTGCCTACAACGTCACTCTTTCTACATGTTGTCACCTGTAGAAACCTGTGACAGACGCAGAGTGGATGAAAATATGAATCATCTCAACTCTCTACAGATAAAAGCCCAGTTCCCTGTGGGAACAGGTCTTTTGTCTCTTCCTTCTCTGAACTTGTTTCACTTTCTGTTTGTTTCAAGTTCATGAAAACAACATAGTTGTTTCCTTCAGTCACACCCATCTGAAAGACATGCTAAACATGTAATACATCATCCCTGACAATAAATATTCTCCTGATAGCTTTTCCTTTACGACAACACAAAGGTGAAAAGAAGAAAAATCGATCAGGAAACAACCAACTAACAGCTTTTACTAAACTTTAGACTGAAAAACAGAGAATTGTCAAAATCCTCAGCACAATCAGAATCAGATTTACTGATTAGTAGAAGTTGCCTTGAATAAAGAAAAACTGTGCAGCTGAGAATGGAGGGAAACATGGAACCTGGAAACAAAAGGAAAACCTCTGGAATGTTGTTTTTCCACCGACCTGGTGAGGAATGAATTGTTCCCACGTAAAATCCTGATGGCAGGTAAGCAACAGATGTTGCAATAAAATCCCTATTTGTGTTTTTGATTTGCCAAAGTTTTCAAAACCCTAAATAAAAATTAACTGACTGTTTTACCTACTTTCCCTCTACCAATCAGGGATCACTTACTGTTCTTTTTTTGACCAGATTTTCCATTTTGTATTTTTTTAGTAGATTAGACAAGAAGAGACTTTGACTATACACTTAGACATTGCTTCAGTCAGCCTCACAGGGATTTGTAATACTGGGAACGACTGTAGAAAATGTTTGAAATTTCATCAAATCCAGATTAACACTGAAGAATCTTTTTGCTTGTAAGAGTTTTCTGTAACATACTTCCTTAAACCCTAAAAGCTGTACTGTCTCTTTAAGAGAACGCTGTTTTTTACGCCACTGTTGACGCTCGGCTGCCTGAGAAAAGGTAGCAAGTTCCTCTGGCTCTTTGTTGAGATCATGTTTTATTAATTTACAACACAAGTGGAACTACATGCAGTTGTGAATATTTATGTTTGAAAACATGAAAACATTTTTCCTGAGTTTAGAGCAGATGTTGCTAGACAACAGCCATCAGGTTTCTCCGGTGTGTGGAGGAGCTGCACGTACATCACTGAGCATTTGGTTCCCATTTGGCCGCCTTGCCCTAACCCTAACCCTAACCCCAATCCTAACCCCAACCCAACCCAACTCAACGCAGAGCGAATCCAGGTTAACGGTGAAAAACATCCAGGTTGTCAGTTTACGCCGCATACGCAAACTAAAAATCCCTCAGGATCACTTCCTGAAAACCTGGGATGAGGGTTCTGCTCTCATCCCAGTTTCTAACATGAAACATGATTTTATGTGTGAGCCGCTCACAGGTTTCAGGGGTTTCCCTTCGAAGCAGACGGTACAGCTGCTCTCAGTGTGACGATGAACAAAATGTCAGACAGAAACTTTTCTAGAATCACTTTCTGTCTGTGTGGAACCCCAACCCTTGCAACCTGATTTATAGAAGCAAAACTAAAAGAGAATTAAGATTAATGTTGGTAATCAAAATGAGACACATTTCATGACAGCTGGCCATAATATTGGCTCTCTGAAGTTTCAAGGTGTCGAAGTTGAGATAAACTCATTTTGATCCTGAAACCAGATTCATTCCTCAGTCATTTTAAACAAACAGCTGCTGCAGTAATAAAGCTCAGCTGATTTCTCTTTCTGCTGTTGAGAGACGTTCAGCAGATCTGAATCTCGCTGTTGTTGTCCGTCCTCCCTCATCCAGCATGTGACTGACGGCTCACCGCTTTGCTTCGTGACTCTAATTTCCTTCCACTGAACTCTAAGAACATCCAGCGGGATGGAATGGGCGTAACTGCAGCCAGGGAGGTCAGACATGCAGAAACATGCGCAGCCACAGATTCCAGGTGATGTTCCTGTAAAGACTCAGGAAACAAAAGGCTGCTAAAAATACACGCCACTAATGGTTCCTCTGAGCCAAATGTGACTGGAGCTGGAATAAATGATGATTCCAGAAACATGACTGTAATTGTGTTCAGTGATTCCTAATGTTGAGACATTCAGATTGTTTTTATTTGATTATTAAAATGTTATTTATTTTAATCATTTTTAAGAAGCTTCAGTGTTTTTGTGTTAGGTTATAACTGACAAAGTGGCTTGCAAAAGTATTCACACCCCTTGAATCACATTGCAAACATTAATAGATGTGATTGGAGTTTAAAGGCAGTTTGTTTTAATACTTTTGCACACCGCACTTTAAAGTTTTTTTATTCTATCAATCAAATTTTATTTGATTAGCACATTTCAGCAGCAAGGCATTTCAAAGTGCTTTACATCATAAACACAAAAACACAAAGTCATGCATAATAGAACAAACAATACATTGTTACATATTACATTTCAAATTCAATTCTTGATAAAAAATATTTTGAATCATGTATGATTTTCTTTCTACTTTACAATTATAAACCACCTTGTGTTTATAATTGAATTTGATGTTTGAAGCTAAAAAAAGTGGTCAAAAATCATTTACAAAACTTCCCATCATTTACCAAACAATAACCCTCCATTAATGGAGGGTCAACAACGTAATCTAAACAATTTCAAGTATAAAACTTTATTTAAAATGTTGGTTGTAAATCAACTTAAATATATTCTAACTACCCAAAGAAGAAAACTAAATTGGTAGAAATTACAGTCCACAAAATTTAGCATAAATGGCCGCAACATCTGGCCCCTAATTCATGTACAAGAATTATATCTAATAAGTGGCCATTAACAAATCCAAAATTAATATCAACGTTAGCAGACTTGGCTCTTCAATATTTTTCTATTGACAAACATTGATTCAAATATCAACTTATGCAATAGTCCATGTTATACACATACACACACACACACACACACACACACACACACACACACACACACACACACACACACACACACACACACACACACACACACATATATATATTTTGTTGTCTTCTGAGTGAAAAAGTAAAAAAGCAAACAGTCAATGTTTTCTCCTGTCCATGTGCAGGGTCTGCATAAAACCGTGTATGTAGCAGGATGAGATGTTCAGCATGTCAGTGAGTATCAGTGTAAATGTAGAACTAGAGGTTCTAGAACTTAGCTCAGTTGGAGACAAACATTTGCTGTTGTTTCTACACGGCGTCCAGCAGGACATATGTCTTGTTAATCGGCTTCTCCAGCTCATTAGTTCTCTTCTTGACTCGAACACGTCGAACCAACCAACTTCCATGTGCCATGGTTTCTGTGATGCGTCCAATCGGCTAAGAATTTCTTGGTGCAGCCTCATCAACCACAAGCACCACATCATCAATGGCAAAGTTCCTACAAGTCTTGTTCCATTTCCGTCGTTCTCGCAGCTTAGGGAGATATTCTTTCTATTGGGCTTGTCTCCAATGTTTCCGCATGTACAGATCCTCCTTTTTGAACAAACCTGGCGGAAGCACAGGCTTACCTTTTAACTGGAGCAAATGATTTGGAATAAGAGCCTCTAAATCATCTGGATCTTCAGAAGAAGGTGTAATTGGGCAATCATTTCATATAGCCTCCACTTCACATAAAACTGTGTGCAAGCCTTCATCATCGAATACTTGCTAGTTTGTGATGGAGCCCAGTACTCTCTTTATTTCCTGCAAGAGGCGCTCCATTCACCCCATGATGGGCTCCATAAGGAGCATTGAAAGTCCATGTTATGCCATCTTGTAGTAAACATTTTTGGATTTTGCTTTGCTTTAGCTCCAAGATGGCTTGCTTCTCTCATGATTTGAGCTGACAAGGTTGGTTCTGTTGTCTGACCGGATTTCCTTGACTTGTCCTGGGGGAAATTAATGCAGGTTTGAATGGTGAGTGCATGAGGGAATGTAAGTGTGCATAAGAACATGTTATAATGTTAAGTTTGATCTGTCAAAAAAGAGAAATTTCAATAAAATATAATGAAAAAAAACTCAATGTTTTCTGCAGGCTCAGGGCAACCAGCTGGATGATTTTATTTAGGGGCGTCAGGGAAAAGGAATTTGGATATATGCTGCTGGTCTTAGTTTCTTCTATAAAATCTTTTAGAAACCATGAATCATTTTTCATGCTTTACTTGATAAAATATTCATAAAACATATTGAAATAGTTGAAGGAGGATGTAAACTTTTCGGTAAAATAAGATTTATGCTCTTTCTGCAAGTTCAGTTTGTCCTCCCAACATGAAAACATGTTGGGAGGACAAAGAGCCGAATGCTCCTTTAACTCGAACATGAACACAAACCGAGATGAAAAAAGGAGATGAAAGTGTGTCATGTATTGTATGGTGGTTATGTGAGGCTTATGAAACATAATAGCTGAGCTGCATTATGTTTGCTCTGCCTCCAGACTTCCTGCTGCATCAATGCTAGACTTTCTTTTACAAACTCTGTCAGGATTTTATTTCCAAAAAGGCAAACATGTTCATTCTCTCTAATTTATGATTGCATTTTCATCAGTTCTGGTGTTGAGCTGGTTCCAAAGTGGCTGTTAAAGAAGGACTGTAGTCATACAAACAACAGCATCACTAAGAACTTCCCTCTTAAAACATTAGCATGAATATATTTTCACCTCAGCAATAAAACCTTGCAGATTCTATCCCATAAAATCCTAAATTTCCATCTCTCCCAAACTGCTTCATAAACCCGAGTGAACCTCCAAAGCCAGCAGATTAACGACGAATAGCGTCAGAGCGCCGCTCTTCAGGCTGGCTGCAGACAACGCTGCACTGTAACTCTGTCACTTTTTACTACCCCCAGAATTGAGCTGAACACTTTCACTGTTATCCTGCTGGAGGAATCGTTAAAGGTACAAGAGTTGTCTGATTTTTAATGTTTCACGTTTTATTCAGTAAAAGCCACCATTGAAATGGTTAAATGTCTCTTTTGTACAGAAGCAGACCACATTCTGTTAAACGCTTGTTATTCTGCTGCAGACAGAACCGGGTCAGACTCAACACCAACAATTAATGAGTCCAAATCAAAATGATTCATGAGAATTTATGAACTTGATTTTCATGATGGACTGAACTGATACATGAAACCTTAAGAATGATAAATCAAACTAATATATATCAAGATGATTTCATGTATAAAATAATGAAGAGAGAGAAAAGCTGTTTTCCTCTCATTTCCATCCTTGACAGTCGGTTCATCCTCCTGCAGCATCACCTGATGCTTCGTCAGAAGAACCACTGCAGATGAAAAGCTGCAGGATTGCAGATGAAAAGCTGCAGGATTGCAGCTGTAGGTCAGTTGAAAAGATTTTTCATGAGGAGTTTTGAGTCGGTGTTTGTTTGAGTAGAAACAGCAGAGGCCTCCAAACGTCCTGAAATGTTTCGATGCCTTCCTGATCCAACGTCAGTTGAATTGTTTTCAGTTTAGTTTCGCAGCAACATGAGGGAGAAACAAACGGACCTTTACTGCTCACTTTGTGTTCAGATTCAAACCGACTGAAACTATTGGCAACAAAGAACCTTTGAGAAATTAGCAAAGGGAATCAATAACTGCTCCAGGTCCGATCAGTCTGCCTTCAATCTAAACTTGAACTTTGCACCTCTCTCTCCTGAAAGATCACAGAATAGAAATCTGCTGATCTGGAGTTTTTCATGGAATTTTGCAATAAAATGATCTGTGATGTTGAGTCTTCCTTTTAAGTTATTAAGTCTTTCTTTAAGATGAAGGGAAAATCTTTTTCTAATTAATTATTTTCTGTAATATATGATAAATTATTGCTGAACAGCAGAATATTAGTGTCATATTTTGTGCAGACTCTGTTATGACAGCAAATCTGCAGACAGAAATGGTCTGTTCAAAACTGACTGCACATGCACAACTTGGAATAAAGATCTTCTGTCAGTTATTCTTCTAAAATGCAATTACAAAGTAATTACAGATTACCCTCAACCCCTCAATAATCCTTTGCCAATCTGCCCACAGCCTCCCTAATTACCCCCACACCCTCCATCCCTAACTGCCCCTGTTGCCCCCATGCTGACTCCCAGGAGGCAGCTTCCAGGCTGCTGGTGCTGAAGCGTAAGGCTTCGGGTCGGTTTGTCCATCAGGAGGCACAAAACTGTAAAGTCAATAAATTGGAATAAAATCAGGAGCTTCATAAAATAATAACTATAATAATATGCAGGTTGAGAAAAAATCTGACGTTAATGTCCAGTTTCTTTTGTTACATTTCCAAGTTTTTGCATGATAAAAACACTAAAATATGACATTACTGTGGCAAATAAAAGTTTGAATATATCTATATAATTTTAAATGAATCTGAAGAGGGAGAGCTTTTAGTTAACTTGGTGTTTAATGGGAGAAGTGAAACAGACCTCCATGAAGCTGACACCACCTACTCAAATAATCCAGCAAATAGTCTGATTGGTTTGTGCTGTTAAAATGTTCGTTTGTGCAGCTTTGGTTTCCGAGATATTAAAAATGATTTTTTAGGCCATCTAAAATATATACTTTTTAAGATTACAATTACTGAAAATATTGAGTATGACTAAAAATTCACTAGAGAACAGTGTGTCTCGTGTAACAGCATGAATTTTTGTGTCAGTTGGTCACAAGGCAAGAAATCTATTTCCATTAGTTTCTCAGAGTTTGGATGTAAAATTTGTTGACTCTCCCTGAGTGAAACTCCGACACCTTGAGGAAGGGGGAGACCAGAGACCGGCTGGCCGAAAATAGCGTTCATGAATCGGATCAACCTCGAGCTAGACGCCGCTCACACCGGATATTGGAACAGTCAAAATCCAAACTGAAAACAACTTTGCTGCGTTTGTTTTAACGGCACAAACGGAGCACTGACCAATCAGACTGTTTGCTGGACTTTTGATGTAGGTGGGGAGGAGAAACCTGTGCATCCTATTGGTGGAGATGAACAAGCCCAGGCTAACAGGCTTTGTTGCAGTCGATCAGTAGGTTGATCAAAACATTTGCATTTCTCTCTCGTTTTTTGTAACGAGTAACTAAACCACACATTGAAAATGTATCGGAGTAAAAGTATGAAATATAGTGAAGTAAAAGTGAAAGTTATCAAACATTTTCATACTCGAGGAAAGTATGAAGTACTCCAAAATATACTTAAGTAAAGTAGTGAAGTATTTTTCTTTGTTACTATACAAGACTGCCTCTGTTGGACATCTGTCCCTCTGTTGGACGTCCTGTTAAGCTCACAGGTTGACAGGACTCCGTCTCAAGCCGCTGGAGGACAGGAAGGAGATCTGGACTCCGTCAATAAACCGGGGAGGACGTCCTCGGCGGGGGCTGGGCCGCTGTTGACCCCAGGTGACCTGTTGGCCCATGTCTCCTTAATAAGTGCTGCCCTCCCCAGTGGTAACAGGATGGTCAAACATTATGTCAAGGGTAATTAAGGTCCAAATGCTCCTGACCCTGATATAATCCCTTTTGAAAGGATCTCCAACTGTTTGCTGTGATTAACACGGAGTTCTGCTCTCAAGCCTCTGCTGCTGCTGGTTTGTTGGCCCTATTTTTATCACCACATAAAGTTGCCTCTGTAAGCAACACAAAATATCCTCAACAGACAACAAGATGGTTGTTTTGAGCTCTGATTGAACGTTGCCGACCAAATGGGCAGCTGGCCACAAACACGAGAAGCTATAAAACAGAAGTTAAGCCGTCGGTGGTGACACTCCTCTGGAGAGCAAAGAGTTTTCCATGAATGGTATCAAAGCTTGTTCAGGTGATTTAAGGTTTAGTGAAAAAAAACACCTGTGCTTTGACTATAATGTCTTCCTCAGTTTGAAAAACAATTATGCTCTATGGATGGGTGGAGATCAGAACATAGTGAGCCTCATCAGCACTTTATGACAGCTGAACTTTTCTAGGAACAAAGAAATGCTGGTTAAACACTGTTGCTGTTAAGTTGCTGTTGCTGTTGGGTTGCTGTTGCTGTTAGGTTGCTGTTAAGTTGCTGTTGGGTTGCTGTTGCTGTTAGGTTGCTGTTGCTGTTGGGTTGCTGTTGCTGTTAGGTTGCTGTTGCTGTTGGGTTGCTGTTAAGTTGCTGTTGGGTTGCTGTTGCTGTTAGGTTGCTGTTGCTGTTGGGTTGCTGTTGCTGTTAGGTTGCTGTTGCTGTTAAGTTGCTGTTAGGTTGTTGTTAGGTTGCTGTTGCTGTTAGGTTGCTGTTGCTGTTGGGTTGCTGTTGCTGTTAGGTTGCTGTTAAGTTGCTGTTGGGTTGCTGTTGCTGTTAGGTTGCTGTTGCTGTTGGGTTGCTGTTGCTGTTAGGTTGCTGTTGCTGTTGGGTTGCTGTTAGGTTGCTGTTGGGTTGCTGTTGCTGTTAGGTTGCTGTTGCTGTTGGGTTGCTGTTGCTGTTAGGTTGCTGTTGCTGTTAAGTTGCTGTTTAGGTTGTTGTTAGGTTGCTGTTGCTGTTAGGTTGCTGTTGCTGTTGGGTTGCTAAGCTCTTCATGTAAACAATTATTGCCTTCCTGCGCAATTTCACTCTCAAGAAGGTTGGTCTGTCTCCCATTCACTTGGATTGTCTCTGCTCCATTTTTTCCAGGCCAATCAGTGAACAGAAGGAGAAGCTTTGAACGTTGACATTGACTTTCTGCTGTTTTAGAATCAGTTTGATCAACGACAGCAGAGGAAGTGAATGAAGCTGTTCAGGCCACGTTGGCAACACTTCCAAATGTTCAATTAAAATCGTTCCGATTTTAATTGGAACGATTAGCATGGGGTCTAGAGAGTCCAGAGAGACTCTCTTCACAGTGGAAGATGGTTGTTCACAAGTCTGTGATTTCCAGTAAGATTCTTAGTGATGAACTGGTCCATTATGTTCATCACAGGCAAACATCAGTGATTGGCTAAAATTTCAAACTGCAGAGGCCACGCCTCCAGGAAGTGATTGTTTCCCAACAGCCGAGAGCCCAGACCCTCTGCATGAAGCAAAGAGTAGAACAAGGATCTGGTTTTTACCAGCCCAATGACAGCAACATGAACAAACTGCAGATCTATTTTCCTTTCAACTTGGGTTAACACACACACACACACACACACACACACACACACACACACACACACACACACACACACACACACACACACACACACACACGCACGCTTTCTATCTTGAGAAATCTTGACTTGCATCGACTTCCTTTCATTTCAGTAACAATCCTTAACCAGTACTTCTCCTTATGGGGCCTCAGCTTTGGGCCCTATAAGGAGCGGTGGGTCCTCACAGTGTAGTATTTTTTGTAAAACGGCCCTTGAGGTGAGAAAGCTGAGACACACACACAGTGTAAGTTTAATGTGCCATACTGTCAGATAGCCCACTAACGGTCAGCAGCCTGGATTAGTGGGAGGAAGTGGGGCGTCTGTTTTCACAGGGGCAGAGTTTTTAATACAAACCTTACAAAGAGGTCAGTGTCTGAGGCGGGAAAAGAGACGAATGATGAGATCTACCCCCACCTCCACAAACGCACACTGAGGCCTCAGTATATTCCTCGGCCGCCCCGCCTCTCCCTGAAGACAGCGGCCCGTCCATTCTTCATCTCTGGGGGCAGCGCAAGTCATGCAGAACTCACAACAGGAGCGTACTGAGTGTGATCTCATCGGATTAGGCACTGAGATACGGGCAGGGCGCCGCCAAAAGCGCTGTGCGGTTTCTTCTACATCTCTGATTCACATCCAATTTTGAGCAAAGAGGACAGCAAACAGGAAGGCCGTTAATTGAAATCCATCCAGCCACTAACTCTTTTGAATGTTTTTACTATTGGTTTCATTTTTATGAAAAACCAATATGATATTAAATAAAAGCAAAGGAAACAAGATGTGCCCATATTAAATCCACAGTACAAACCAAAAGAATCAGGAAGGTATCCTCTATCATAAAAGAATTTAAAAGAAATAAAATGTTAAAAGAATAACATGCTGTTGTGCAAAAATGTTGCAGATCGCAGATCTAAAAGAAGATCAGAAAGAGAAACATTTTGTTCTGGACTATAACAGATTTCAAATGTCCCTCAGGCTTTGAGCCAAAGGAACCAACATCATGAGTGATGTGATGGTTCCGACTCAGAAAGGGCCGAGAAAAAACCTTGAAAAGTCAGAAACAAGAGGAGCTGGTTGATGAGACTGAGAGGCTGGTGAGTCCAGAGAGACCAGAACGGGTCTAGACAGTCCAGAGATATTAGAACAGGTCTAGAGAGTCCAGAGAGACTAGCATGGGGTCTGGAAAGGCCAGAGAGACTAGCATGGGGTCTAGAGAGTCCAGAGAGACTAGCATGGGGTCTAGAGAGTCCAGAGAGACTAGCATGGGGTCTAGAGAGTCCAGAGAGACTAGCATGGGTCTAGAGAGTCCAGAGACTAGCATGGGGTCTAGAGAGTCCAGAGAGACTAGCATGGGGTCTAGAGTGTCCAGAGATATTAGAACAGGTCTAGAGAGTCCAGAGAGACTAGAAAGGGTCTAGAGAGTCCAGAGAGACCAGAACGGGTCTAGACAGTCCAGAGATATTAGAACAGGTCTAGAGAGTCCCGAGAGACCAGAACAGGTCTAGAGAGTCCAGAGAGACTAGCATGGGGTCTGGAAAGGCCAGAGAGACTAGCATGGGGTCTAGAGAGTCCAGAGAGACTACATGGGGTCTAGAGAGTCCAGAGAGACTAGCATGGGGGTCTAGAGAGTCCAGAGAGACTAGCATGGGGTCTAGAGTGTCCAGAGATATTAGAACAGGTCTAGAGAGTCCAGAGAGACTAGAAAGGGTCTAGAGAGTCCAGAGAGACCAGAACGGGTCTAGACAGTCCAGAGATATTAGAAGGTCTAGAGAGTCCCGAGACCAGAACAGGTCTAGAGAGTCCAGAGAGACTAGCATGGGGTCTGGAAAGGCCAGAGAGACTAGCATGGGGTCTAGAGAGTCCAGAGAGACTAGCATGGGGTCTAGAGAGTCCAGAGAGACTAGCATGGTCTAGAGAGTCCAGAGAGACTAGCATGGGGTCTAGAGTGTCCAGATATTAGAACAGGTCTAGAGAGTCCAGAGAGACTAGAACGGGTCTAGACAGTCCAGAGATATTATAACAGGTCTAGAGAGTCCCAAGAGACCAGAAAGGTCTAGAGAGTCCAGAGAGACCAGAACGGGTCTAGAGAGTCCAGAGAGACTAGAACGGGTCTAGAGAGTCCAGAGAGACTAGAACGGGTCTAGAGAGTCCAGAGAGACCAGAACGGGTCTAGACAGTCCAGAGACACCAGAACGGGTCTAGAGAGTCCAGAGAGACTAGCATGGGGTCTAGAGAGTCCAGAGAGACTAGAACGGGTCTAGAGAGTCCAGCGAGACCAGAACGGGTCTAGAGAGTCCAGAGAGACCAGAACGGGTCTAAAGAGTCCAGAGAGACTAGCATGGGGTCTAGAGTGTCCAGAGAGACTAGCATGGGGTCTAGAAAGTCCAGAGAGACTAGCATGGGGTCTAGAGAGTCCAGAGAGACTAGCATGGGGTCTAGAGAGTCCAGAGAGACTAGCATGGGGTCTAGAGAGTCCAGAGAGACTAGCATGGGGTCTAGAGAGCCCAGAGAGACTAGCATGGAGTCTAGAGAGTCCAGAGAGACTAGCATGGGGTCTAGAGAGTCCAGAGAGACTAGAACGGGTCTAGAGAGTCCAGAGAGACTAGCATGGGGTCTAGAAAGGTCAGAGAGACTAGCATGGGGTCCAGAGAGCCCAGAGAGACTAGCATGGGGTCTAGAAAGGCCAGAGAGACTAGCATGGGGTCCAGAGAGCCCAGAGAGACTAGCATGGGGTCTAGAAAGTCCAGAGAGACTAGCATGGGGTCTAGAGTGTCCAGAGAGACTAGACTAGAGCAAAGGGAAGGACACTGCAGATTTCCCGGAGCAAAAGTTGCTCGATGCGCTGAACCTGCAGCTGCAAGGGTGGGAACGCATCATCACAAATATGTATGCGTCAGTGCGAGCTTTTCAAACTAAGATGTGCCTGTGGGAGAATCAGATGCTACAAGCAAACTTTGGCCATTTCCCTTGCTGCCAAACCATAGAAACGTAGATCTCTACTGCTTTTCGCGCAGTTTGCTGAAAAACTCAGGCGCTCGGCGCTGAGTTTTTAGGCGGCAATTTGGCAACTTTGATGTCCAGAAACTGCTCAGTAATCCCTCCGAAGTTGATGTGGAAAATGCTCCAACCAACCTCCAAATGAAGCTGACTGAACTCCAGTGTGATGAAGCGCTGAAGTCAAAGTTTGATGATGTTGGGGCTGCACAGTTTCCACAGTTCATCCCTGACATGATGCTTCTGCTCCACACCAAAGTTACTCAATTGCTCTTTGGGTTTGGTAGCACTTACCTATGTGAGCAGCTTTTCTCCTCAATGAAGATGACGAAAACGTCTCACATGAGACGTCTGACTGACGAACGCCTTTGTTTGATCATGAAGGTTTCCTCAGCTCAAACCCTGAGCCCCGACATTGATGAACTGGCACCCAAGAAAAGATGCTAGGGTCTGCAAAATGAGCAATAAATAAGTTTTTCTATGCATCTTTTCTTGTTACTCCAAGGCCTGAATGGTTTACTCATAGTTTATTTAATAATTTATTCATCCATTTTCTGAGCACCCTTCTCCCTAACGGGGTCGGGAGGTGCTGGTACCTCTCCAGCTGCGTTCCGGGCGAGAGGCGGGGTTCACCCTGGACAGGTCCCGTCTGTCGCAGTGATTTATTCATAGTTGTTATGTTATTTATTTTCAAATTTATCAGCCTGTGTATGAAGCTAATTTTGACATTTACCTCAGAAAGGAGGCATTCAAGTTTTATTAACATTTTATTTAATATGCCATTGATATGTTTTATTATTTTTAGCAACTCAATTTTGCACTCCTGCACTTTTAAGTTATATCAGCCTTGCTTGTTCAATATTTATTGTTAAATCAAAACTTGTTTGGGTCCATATCAAAAGATTCAATTGTTCAACCTTGGCCCACGGTTTTGTTCAATTTCAAATTTTGGCCCACTGTGTATTTGAGTTTGAGACCACTGGTCTAGAGAGAGACTAGAACGGACCAGGCAGGGACTTATAAAGGACGTACCTGAAGCTGGGGTTTTCTGCAATCACTTGGTGCCAAACAGTGAGCAGGACGGTGACCACAGCTGAACAGCATTGAAAGTGGGGGTGGAGAAGTCGGTCTGAGTCCCTGAGTCATGACCTTTGTTCTGCTCAACGGTTCAAAATGTGGAGAATTGACCTGATGACGCTGCTCCTGCATGGTGAAAAGAAACCTTCACCTGGCATTGAACTCGGAAACAATCTTTAAAAAAATTCAGAACGATGTCACTTTTTAGAAAAACATCCCAGTCCTGCTCATGGGTAAAGTTACAGCAGAAAACTTCTTCAACAATGAATGACTCAGAAACTCTTAAAGTAATTAAAGTCAAGCAAGCTGGGACAAACTCTGAACGGTGATGATGTTTTGGATTTATGTAATAACTCCACAAGAGTCTTGCAGGGATAATGATGACGACTCATTAAAGATTCCACATCAGCTTGATCTCTAAACAATACTCAAATCAGATTCAGCTGCACTGAATAATTTAAAGTAAATTTGAGTTTTTCTTCATTGTCTGAAAGCAAAAGTGGAAAATGACTCATGTAAATGTTCACTTTATAAAACAGAACGTACCAATGCAGTTTATTAATTGTCAGTAAATGCTGTTTGACCGGATTTTTGTGAGCAACTGAGTGTCTGTGTGTTAACCCTAACCCTAACCCTAACCCTAACCCTATGGGAATTATCAGAAAAAGGATTAGTTTCCCAGTGTTTTGTTTCACATCATGTTTCAACATGTGCAGTAAATTGCTGCCATCACATAAATTGTGTCATATTAAATATCAGAGACAAAGAAGTCTTATCATTGACCTGTAGAGGAAATCTGGTTGGCCACTCTGTCTTACTGTTTTCCTTCTAAGCAGTTCAGCTTCTTTGTGATCTTCATCAACAGTCCAGAACCCATTCACACTTCACCAGGCTGAAAGACTTCAGTATCACTTTCAGAGAAAAGTCCTTTTTTTAAGCTACTTCCTGTGACTCTGACTAGCTCCTAAACTCACATTGCATTGGTGTAACTGTTTGGTGCTTTTTTTCTAACTTCAGCTTTAATGAAGGTTTTTGGCCTGATAGTAACAAGTTAATATTTAACTTAAACAGGGTGCATCTTTTTAGTGCATCTATTCTCAACTTTTACCGTTCAAGAAAAAATCAATCATGAAATTCTGAGAAATCTTGAGTTTTTTTAATATTAATAAAGGTGGATGCCAAATGACAGAAAGGTACATTTTAGTTGAACCTTTAAGCAGCTGAAATGTTCTGAGTCCAGATGGTTCTGCTGCTTCCATTTCTTATGATGCATATTCAGATTAAAGCCCTAAAGAAAAAGCAGAAGCTGAGGCAACAAACACATTTTAAGACATTTATACTTTGGTCCCAGCACAGGCCACAACTGGATTTAGCAATGCATCAACTTTAACAAGAGCTTTAGATTAACTGCAGTCCTGTCAGAACTAGATGATGAGGAACATTTTTCATTGCAGAACAACAAAAAGATGATGGAGTTCTGTTTGTTGTTTTTAGCTGATTTATCCAGGTTGCATTTTGGAAAGTGAGGTTTCTTTCTCCCATGACCATTTTAAAGCCTTAAGCCTTCAATGACATGAGTTGTTTTTCACTACAAGCCTCCATTAACATCCTTGTCTGACCCAAAGGTTTTCAGTTTCACTAGAGTCCCAGCTTAGCGTGAGCAGATCCAACTGATTCCTCTGTTTGAATCACAGTGTTTGGTTTGGAGAGTGTAATTTGGTAATTGCTGTTTGCGTAGCTTTAGCGCTGAGACAGGAGCAGAGAGAACAAGCTGAGAACACCTCACACTTTCAGTCACACCGGAAAAACTTCTCATTTTTTCTCCTGTTCCTTAGATTTAAGTTCACATTTTCTGTGGAGGCTGGTTCAGTTCTCACTCCATCTGCCCAGCAGGGGGCACCACTGTATGGCAGCCTGGTCTCTGTTAGACTGCCTGAGGCAGCTGTAGCTACCATCCAGTAGCTCACCACCATCAGAGGTGGTGAGCCACCTGTAGTGAAAAGCTCTGGAGTCCTCTGGACTTGATAAAGCACTGCACCAGCACAGAACATTGACCGTAGATCTCCAGATATGCTGATGATACTCAGCATAGCTGCCTTTAAAAACTCTGTCTTTGTTTTAACATGGGTCATTCTGTCCTATTCTGCTGCTGGAGGACAAACCGACCATCCCTGACTTTCTTCTCTTCTCTTCCTAGAATCAGCCAATCAGAATGGCTGATTCCAGGTATCTAGAATAGAGGCAGGGCATCGGCTGCATCTCATAGAGATAATTTGAGTGTTTTCATTTCCAGATACATAAAATACTGCCATGAAAAACAAAAGGCAGGGCATCGGCTGGCATGATGCTGCCATCACCTGACCATTATTTCAAAATCAAGATTACTTTATTAATCCAAAGGGAAAATAAATATATTTCTATGAACATAGAAACTTCTCCTGGCTCAATTCTTCTCCATCTTCTCCAACTTTCAGATGGCTGCTGGTACTGAGCCCGGTTCTGGTTATACTGGGGGCTTCCTCCTGTTAAAGGGGGGGGGGTTTCCTCTCCACTGTTGCCCCCTGTTGGTCAGGAGGAGTGATGCTCTGTTGGGTTTGCTTAAAAAATGTTCAGGTAACTTGAATAAAGAACTGATTGGTAACTGGGATCAGTTGAAATCCATGTGTAACTGAATCAAAATGAATATTTTCTGAAGTGCCTCAGGGTGGTTTTTACTATAATATAGAGAATATGAGTGTATATTATTTCTCTATCTTCCACCGCTACATTACCTCCTAACTCATCGTCTCCTGGGTCACCTCTTTAAATTTCACAGAATAAATGAATGAACAACTAAATAAGAAAACACTGATCAAACCACCATCTGGCCCAAGCAGCAGTTTATCAAGTAGCACCAGTTTAGGCATTTGGGAGATTCTGAAATGCTCCTAAATGCTTCATTTTAAATAGTAAAGCACCAAATTGATTTTCTCATGCATTAACACACACAGTGAAAAGCATCTCAACTCTCCCATGGAGGCAAACATCCACGCTCTCCCTTATCAGCCAATCAGCATCAAGGAAAGTGAATAGTGCTCCTGGATTGGCTGTTTGGTAACGCCAACCTTTTGCTTGTGAACCATCACTGCTTAAAAGTTGAAGTCAGGGTTCAAAGGTCAATGAAATGCAGTAAATGTGTGGTTATGAGGAAGTTCTTTCAGCCTGACCTTTAAACATGAAAGCATGTTTGGTAAATCCCTTTTAAAGGAGGAAGTATGTCGCTGCTCATGCAGCCAGAGGAACGAAGCTGTGATTGCTCTTCCAGACGACGAGGGATAAAAACTAACGACCAGTCAGACCTGAAACCACACAAAACACAACCAGGATGAGGATCTGCTCTGAAGACATCTCCAAGCAGCAGCTGCATGTTGAGGAGTCTTCACCTGACCTCCACTGAACACACTGCCTGGTGTCCAGTCACGACCTGCAGAGGGAAGCTGCTTGAGGTCATGATTGTTCCCCTGAAGGAGACCTGAAGAAATGCGTGATTTACTTTAACATTCCTGTTCACTGTTTACTCTGTTCTCTGAGTTTGATTTGTGTTCTGTGTTTTTGCTGCTCTTTTTATTTCACCTTTTGTTTTACTCTTGATTATTTGTTGTTACTAATTTTTGTTAGATCTTTCTCACTCTTGTGTTTCTTTATTTCAACCCCCTTGTAGTGTTTTCTAGTTGCTCTGTGTTTAGTTTTCTTTTTTGTCTTGGTCTACGTCCATCCAGTGTTGTAGACAAGACCAAGATTATAGGATCCGAGGCTGAGTCAAGACCCAGACCAGCGCTCTGCACTACACAACAAAATAAATGGTGAAATATGATCAAAATTGCTAATCAAATTGATCTGAAAAATTCTCATTCCCATAAAACACCTGTATATTAAATAGGTACAGCTGAAATAAATTGAACCAACATTAAGGAAACTTTGTTCAGCTTATCTAAAAAGATAACGCCCTGGGCGTTTGCCCAAATCATTCATGTCAGAAATCACCACTTTCTGCACCAATTGATTATGAACACTGAGCAACAAGCCACAAGCAACCAGGCCTCACCATGACGGTTCTCACCCTCTGACCCACAGCATGAAGCACTTTGAACCAAAACAATCAATGAGCGATGCTCATGTTTCTAACTTATTATCGTTTCGGTTATTAATAAATATTTTATTATCCAAAGCGCTCGTCTCCGCCTCGTACCAGCGTTCAGTCCGTCTCCTTAAGATGAGATCTATTTCAAACCTTAATGAGATCAGCTGGTTGAGCACCGCTCATTTAAATAAAATTTAACTGTACTTCTTGAAAGTCCTTAAGACATAAAACTTACTCATTTCTCATTGAAATGAACAATGAACATGTTGAATTGCTTTTTCTTCCTCTCTTCCCTTTGGCTTTTTCTCTTGGACCTGAAGCTCTATGGACTCAAGGACTGGAGGATTTTTTATTGTCTAATCGTCACGTCTCCTGCCTGCTTGTTTGACACTCAGATTAGGTGAATAAATGACAAACACTTAACATTCACAAAGCCCGAATGTAAGATTGACTGTCTTAGCTGTGTTAGACATTTTGGAGAACTTTAAACATTCACTCACCTTCGAAGTCCTTTATAAAACTGGAGACATGTCACTTAAGCTCCAACCTCCGAAAAGGACAAGTGATTTATTTGAATAATAAACATTGTTAATTGTTACAGCGGGCAAGTCCTGCAGGGACTGAGTGAAAACGCCAATCCCAATCCACTGTTGCCAAACCGGTGCTATGTGGCGAAAAAATGTGGAAGTGCAGAAACAGAAGGCAACTGAGTTTTGGTCGGAGTTAATGAGTTTTAGGGTTAGGTTGTAGAAATGAATGGAAGTCAATGGAAAGTCCCCACTAGGACAGCCTGATGTGTGTCTCTGTAAACACACTCAGGTGTCTGAGTGGTGAGCCACTCGATTCCTGAGGGCCGCAACTGCCCCAGGCACTGCCCCAGGCACTGCCCCAGGCACTGCCCCAGGCACTGCCCCAGGCACTGCCCCAGGCACTGCCCCAGGCACTGCCCCAGGGCCCCCAAATGCCCCAGGGCCCCCAAATGCCCCAGGGCCACCAAATGCCCCAGGGCCCCCAAATGCCCCAGGGCCCCCAAATGCCCAGCACAGAGGAGCAAAGCCAATGAGTAGAATCCCGGGTCCACAGAGCCACAGGGTGAGAGACAGAAAAGCGGCCGGAGCGACTAAAGTGAAATTGTGGCTTTGCTTCCAACTGCGTCCTGCTCCTCTGAGGCCGGTGGAGCCGTTTATTCCCACCGTCCCGCCCAACCTTCATATCAGTGAATGAATGTTGCATGTCGGATGTGGCTCTGGTGAAAAACACTGAGTCTTTTTTAAAGGTGAGGAGCATTTAAAGATAAAAGTGAATGAATGTGTAGAATATAAAGCTAACAGTATTCAGACACATCAATTGTTCAAAAACAACTGTGACATTATGAAAGATATAATAATTATAAACATACATAAAGTTATAATAAGTATTCACGGCATTTTAAAAACATTTATAAATAGGAAAAGTCAGATGACCAGAAACATCAATGCTCACTTTTGTTCATTTTTGTAATTAATGGGAATTTTGAAACGTTTTGCATTATTGAACAACTTAGATGAAAGTGCAAAAGCATGACTTTAAAAATAAGTCACAATGAATTCCCAACTTGAGATAATCCCAGTTTGCTCCACATCAGAGCTGCAGCTTTTCTCTGGAAGCACTGGGATGTCACGTGCCGTTCATGTACCAACAACCATCGATTAGTGGATTCAGGTGCACTAATTCAGGCGGAGAACAATGTGGGCACTTGAGGAATAATAGCTGCTGATCTTCAAAGTAAGTCAGCAGTGGGATCCTTTAGTGCGAACTCTGGGCAAAGTGAAGACTCCCCAGCTGGATGTGATGAACCGTAGAATCAACAGAAAACCCAGAAGAAGGAGATGAAAAGGGGCTTAATCCCCTTTATTGAATGTTTGGTGACAATACGTGGCAGCCTAGCGTGAGGGAGAGTCGAGTCATGTGGGCAGGTTCAAATGTTAAAGAGGATCAGGGTGTAAAACACCTGTGAATTATCAATGGACAGGTAAGAATTCATACTGTCCATTATTTCTGGAGATCTCTCTCTGTCTCCTTCTCTATATAAGTTAATTGAGTTAATTCCAGCGACTGCAATTAATTGCAATTTATCTTATTTAAATTGAAAAACACAAATCAACATTTATATTCAACCTTTTCATTCCAAAAATCTTTCTTTTGCTAAATTATTGGACTGACATGATGTGCATTGGTTTGAATCTGTTGATGAGGTTCGTTTTGTTTCTTCTTTAGAAATTTAGACTGGACGCTGATGTTAGCGTGCTGCTACATGCTAGCATTGAGATGCTGCTTCAGGCTCGCTGAGCAGCCTGTGGATAATCACTGTCTTCACAAGGTTTTTAGTTTGTCTTGGGTCATTCTGCACATTTCGGACCAGAACCCTCTCCTCTCTGGGAATCATCGCCTTCTGAAGCGGGACGTTGGACGTTGGGACATTTGCATTTTGTCTTCATTGACCAGGTGAACGTGGCTCCTTCAAGTCTGGCAATATTTCCCAGGATGAACCAGAAGCTCTTTCTGATTTCTTCTGGTTTCCCATCAAGTTCAATTAGAAATCACAGAGTTCCATGTGTGACCCTAAAATATCCACAAGTGAGTTTCTGTAAACTCAAAAGTGTCAGTTATTGACAACACAAAACATGAATATAAAATCTTAATTAGACTGTAAAAGAAGTGTGACCAGACGGCGGCTCCTCGTTGAACAAAGGACATCAGATGTTGATGCATCTATCAGATGGAAATATTAACTTTCTCAATCCATTTATGGATGAACATGTTTATAATCCTATGGTCAGAATGAATGTCTGTTAATCAAACACATGCAACAATATTGGATTGATTAACAGAAAATGGCAGTAAAGACTTCCTTTTGGTTCTGAACAAGCAATGTCTCCTTATAGTCCCTCCTTCCCTCTTTGCATTTATTTTTTCTCAAATAAAAGTCGCTAGAGTCAATAAGCGTTTTTTGGAAGCGTGCGTTTTTACAGGCCAACCTTCAAAATTAAAGTTAGCAACTTATTAGGATTAAGTTTGTCACTATTGTGATTAATGTGCTTTTAATGGATTGAGAGTTTTATGCATATAACTTCTTTTCATTGTTTTTTTTGTTTTTGCTCTATGAACCATTCTGCAGCCTCGTCACACTGAGTTATTGCAGAGCGATGTATCAACAGTAGAATTTGCTAGGTAACAGGAATCCTCTGCCAGCAGAAACACCTTCTGTTTAGAGCATAATTGAGGGGTTGTTAAGGTAAATATTGTATACTGTCATAGTCTCTAATTTTTCTAATGTTATCCCTGGAAACTTGCCAAACGGTTATGAGGTCGTTTAGTCCAACTTGTCATGATCAAGATGGGCAGCAACCATCTGTGTTAAGGTTGTGTGTTTGTATTTAAGGTTGTATTTGAACCTGAAGCATTACTGACAGGAGCGGCCTCTACTGCAGCAGTGAGCCATTGTTTTCCTTGGCAGAGATTAGCGGCCCCCAGGGGCCCGTGCCACAAAGAGGGCTCTGTTACTAACTAGAGGGCCTCATTGTTCCCTAAATTACCCCCATTGACAGGGTAGAAAGCAGCATGGCAGATATTGAGCATGCATAATGTCAGTGAACAAACTGACAGCTGCTTAGACCAGAAAATCCAGGCTGCCGACTTCAACTACACAACTCATCCTGTCCTCACAGTCAGGAAGGATGTTGACTCAAAAGCAAATATTTTAAGGTGATGCCTTTGTGAACTCTTAAATGCAACACATGTCAGTTTTTAGTCAGAGTATTTCTTTCTCCATATTCTTTGCATTTTTGTTTCCACTTTAATTGTTCTATGAAGGCTGATGTCATTCCCTGAGGTTTTCCTGAAAGCTTGTTCTCCTTCATGTCTACAAACAGCAACAATCCCCTGTTATCCACAGCGTACAAGCAGAACTGCTGCTTGGCTTTTTGGCAATATTCAGAGACAGATTTTCATTCTTGACTGACAAAGCACGCTTCCCGTTAATGCAGAAGTTAATGTTTCGAGTTCCAGTCATTAGCTACAGACTGTGCAAGTCTTGGAGGGATTCACTGAAAATGAAACAAGCAAGTCCGTCGCTCAGTTAAGGATGCATGTATGTAAATATGAACTTCCTGTACTGCTGAGTGATGTCAGCGCAGATCTTATTTTACCAAGAAACAACAAATTGAAGACCTCACAAAGTTAAATCGATGAACCTTCAGACGTAGACATAATCATTCATTCAAACTTCTTCCAGACAAACCAACCTATTTAAAAAAAACCTGGATTATTTTTATTCCACTAAGTGAGAAGTTTGAGATCTGGTGTGAACCTCCAACAGTCACAGGAGAAGGTAGCGTCCACCACCCTGGACAGGTTGCCAGACCAGGACAGGACAACACAGAGACACACAGGACAAAATTAGAGAGAGCCGTGAACCTGAAGTCCTGATTTCGGACTGTGGGAGGAAGCCAGCGTTCACTACGATTGTTTCAATGCCGTCTTTTGAAACGTAAGTCTTTTAAAATTAAATGAAGGTTGGATGTTTTGGCTTCACTTGTTACTACAGAGGTCAGAGGTCATCGAAAGGCTGGTGTTGTCCATGTTGCTTGTGCAACAGTCTGCCTTCCAAATTGATGATTATTACTAATTAATTAATTAACTTTATCATTCATATGATTTGAAATGTTTTCTAAGGAAATCTAACGGCTTCTCCTTGCGTTGCTCTTCTCTAACCAGAGTGAATCTTGGACTGTCTAACATGCCAACATGGATGAAACTCCATCGTCTCCGATTAAGTCTCTAAAACTAACTAACTGACCTTTCATCACAAGATCTAATCGTGCATCAAGCTATTGATGGTGCTGAGTGCTGCACTAGCATCAACTTCTATCTCCAAACCAACTCCAGCTTCATCTATGACAGGGGGCCCAAAGTGGGTCCTGGAGGGCAGGCATCCTGCATGTTTTACTTCTCTCCTTGGTTTAAAGCAGCTGAATTCAATGATGGCTCGTTAGAGGCCTCAGAAGAGCGTTGTACTGCTGCTGAAAAGGTTGTTTCTACCACCAGGGAGAGACTAAAACATAGAGGACGCCGGTCCTCTAGGACCCACTTTGGGCACCCGTGATCTATGATCAGTTTAATCGACTTCAAATCTTCATGCTGTTCAGACTGAGACACAGACTGACCAGGTCTAAGCAATGCATGAGTGCTTGGCATATCTCGCTGAGATGCCACGTAACACAGACAACAGAAAATACGGCGACGCACCCGAAGTCCTCGCCTCACACCTGGTGACAGTTGCCCACATGGACGCCACAAAGCTGCCTGCTCTCCTGATCAAACTGCTTAACTTCATCTGTATCTTCTCCTTCTCCATCAAAGGCAGCTACAAACGTGGATGTCATGATGTGGCTGACTGAGCCCTTAACACTGTTGCCTGGCTCAGTTTGGATAGTTTGGATCTAACCCAACATGTCATCCAGCTCAGTCTATGGTCATCTCCCAGTTTGACAAGCAGGACTCCATCCTTTGGGGGGAAACTGCTGCATCATGGGATTTTCTCCAAGCAGGTCATTCGCCACACTGTGCACAGCCCAGATTCTTCATGTGTCATTAGACAAACCTTCCTGTCTACCTTCATCAAACTGAGGACGGCTCTGCAGAGAGCATCTGCACCTCCAAGCCAAAGACACAAACAGAAACATAAATGTGTTAATTGTTGGGTGAACTGGTTGAACACGTTTTATAACTGATGGAAAGTGAAAAAGAGATGGTGAAACATTGCAGTGTAATGTTGGTAGTCACCCTTTGGTCAGAGTGGTAAAAGACTGGTGGGCAGCGATGACTCCACCCCCAACCCAATTGTCTGCAGAGCTTGGTATCTCCTAGCATGCCCCAGGCTCTAGAGGACGTGCTTTTAACGATTCCTGACCCTGCTAACAGACCCACTCACCTCCAACACACAGTCTACCAAACACACCCTGTTAGCACCGGTACTACAAAAACAAAAGTTGTTTTCATCTGTTATTTTTGGTGTATGGCTACAAACTTGGGTCAAACGTGTTTGTTCTTTTTCTCATATTCATTTCTCTCCTTTGCCCGTCTCTCGCAGTCTTTCCCCCCAGTGTCCTGCTCAGCTGGCCAGCAGGAGGAATTGTCCCGTGCATGTCAAGTGTAGAAGGAAGGGTTTGGATGAGAGGTGCTTTTCTGGACCCTGGACCCCCTCACCTTTCAATGAAAACAATAGAGCAGTTCTTTACATCCAGATGAACACACACACACACACACACACACACGCACACACACATGCACACACACACACCCTCCCCCCCCACACACACACACACGCACACACACACACACACACACACTCACTCTCACACACGCACACACACACTCACTCTCACACACACACACTCACTCTCACACACACACACACACCACACACACACACACACACTCACCTCACACACACACACACACACACACACACACACACACACACACACTCACTCTCACACACACACACACACACACACACACACACCACACACACACACACACACACACACACTCACTCTCACACACACACTCACTCTCACACACACACACACACACACACACACACACACACACTCACTCTCACACACACACACACACACACACACACACACACACTCACTCTCACACACACACACACACACACACCCCACACACACACACACACACACACACTCACTCTCACACACACACACACACACACACACACACACACACACACACACACACACACACACTCACTCTCACACACACACCACACACACACACACACACACACACACACACACACACACACACTCTCTCACACACACACGTGAACAGCCATCTTTGCAGTCTGTTTCAAGGAGCAGTGGTCGGTGCCCTGTAGGAACGGAGACGTTATGTAACAGCCTTGATTGTATTGACCAAGGTTGTAGTCAAGGCAACGTCGCTGTGGTACGAGCTAATTTTCCTCTGCAGGAGTTGCATGTTCAGTCATATGCCTGGAAATTAAAACATTTCACTTTCTGCACAAAAGATTTGTTTTTCTAACCTTTTGCCACATGGAGCAAAACCATCAAGTTTAAAATTGCCATTTGGGTGTGTATTAATATTTTTTTTTTTATCACTCCAAATTGATTTAATGGAAAGTAAAACAGCAGAAACCCTGACTTCCTTTAAGTCGCAACTAAAAACACCTGTTTAGAATTGTTTTTGAAAATGTAATATGGAACAATGTATCGTTTATTCCATGTTGCATGACTTTGTGTTTTTGTGTTTATGATGTAAAGCACTTTGAAATGCCTTGCTGCTGAATGTGCTAATCAAATACAATGTGATTTGATCATTTTTGATTTGATATTCTTGACTTTTGATATTTGAAGAATCAGTGAAAATGCTGTTTTTCATGCATGAAGAAAGAAGGGTGGTTTTTGGAGAGACCTACAAATTGTGGCTTTAAAAGAAAAGTAGTTTCCTGCCTTTTTAATGGTTTTATTGAAATCTGAAGAAACGTTTTTCTATTCTCAACTAAAGCCTGTGTTCACGCTGTGTTAGCTAGCGCTACTTTGTCAGACCTGCAGTATCATGGACTCTTTGCTTCTGTTTCCTATTTCTTCATTTTATCTGTGAATTCAAATATTTTAAGTATTCTCCATGATTTGCTCAGTCTTGTTCTCTTCAGGCTTAGTTATTTTACATGTCCTTTTTAAATCTTGTGGCAATCGCTGCAGTTTTATTTTCCTGGTTCCTTGTGCCATTCTCTAGCTTTCTGCTCTAAGCTCTCAGCTGCAGCTGGTCACCAATCAGCCACTGAATCGCTTCTCTGTTATTCCAGCTCCTGGTTGTCAGGAGCTTCAATTTCTGAACCTTTAGTGAGAAGATTCTTTAATATGTGTAGCATTTAGTGCAATCATAGACAAAGGCCACATAAAATAAAATGTTTCTACCTGGCCACGTACCAAATAATGAAGTTTGACAGCATTAAGACAAACTCAGAGCAGAAAGTCCAAAAGCAGCTTTCCTTTGTTAGGCTTGAATCAGACTGTCTTTGTTCCTCATGGGGAGAATTTCCTTCATGGATTACAGTAAATAATCGCCAGGCTTGTGGTTTCCTCATTTCTTCCAGGCTGTGTGAGCATCTGCAGCGTGGAAGCTGCGCCAGCAGCGGCTTTCCACATTGAGGTGGAGCATCGTGACTCAGTCTCAACCGTCTAGCCGTGAGTTAACAACTGGCTGCCTTCTCGCAGCCACAACTGGTTCAGTCATTCTCATAATGAAATCCTTGCTTCATTTACAAACTGCTGCATTTAAACAAATAAAACAGGAAGCAGGGTGGACAGAAAACCAAACGCAGCTTTTCCAGCTCAAATCTCTTTTCAAGTGATTTAACTAGACTCAAACCATGAGAGGGTCAAATAAGTTTGTTTGTGTAGATATGAGTAGGTTTTTCAAATCCCAAGGTCAGGCTGACAAGACATTAGCGCTCAGAAACATTCGACCTGGCTCGATACAACCCGACTGATTGACTTTAATTATGGACCCGAGCCTGCAAACGTATTATTTGAATGAAGATTTTACTGCTTTCGTTTGAGTAAGCAGTGTCATTTCAGCCATCGAGGGAATAGATGTTCACACTGTGTTTGGGTCGGGCGTGCATGGGGTTTCGCTCTGACTCAGGCCAGAAATCTAAACTCTACCCTGCAGCTGTGGTTGGGAAAGTCCCTGATGAGTTTTTCAATTACAGTTTATAGCATACACTGAGGCACTGGAGGGGTTGTTTTGTGTGTCCTTCATGCTTTTTTCATGCAGTGCCATGATTCTCCAAACAAAGCCACTGAGTGACCGGAGTGAGGACACTAAGGACAGATCCACTCCAGTCCGCTGGAGTTCTCTGTCCACCCTGCAGAGTCTCTGCTCTGGCTCATTTTGTGGAGCATTACATTCTGCGAATGCTTCTGCATTTGCCTGTCTTGTCGATCATATTGCTGGTCCTGCACTTGGATGAAACAGTCGGCAAACGAGTAGATGATGAATGGTAGTTAAAGGAGAGTGTCCAAAGAAGAGGCAGGAAATGCAGGGCAGAATGTGTCATAAGTGGCACCCAAACAAAGACACTTGGTGATCAGAGGGATTTCACAGTAAACACTGAGGAGGTCTGCTTCACGGCATGATGAGTTAAATGCTGCACTGCCACCTCGTTATTGTGTGTAATTTAATGCCTCATTAAATTACACACAGTAATTACTAGTTTTCTTCCAGAAAGCAGATTCTTGTCCCACAGACTTCATCTGGCTTTAGCAACTTTTCCTTTGAATTTAGGGTTAACAGTAACAGTTAGCTTGACTTTGGATACTCCCACCTGAGCTGTAGTGTGTGTAGCTCCTCCTAGGTTATCTTGGCTTTGGCTCATCCTCTCTCCATGTTCAGATGATGGACTGAGCAGAACTCTTTAACTCAAAGTGAAAGATGCCAAAGAAATCAGAAAAAAAACATTTCATAATATTTCGAAATTTTCTTTTGTAACATTTTGTAAGTTTTTTGTAGCAGAATTTTTGGACAGGAGAAAAAGCAGAGAGAAACAGGAAAGATGCAGGAAAAGGTCCTGGGCCGGGAATTGAACCAGAACACTTCAATCTGTGGTGCTTCTGCTTTACCACTGAGCCACATGTAGAAATGTGGGAACTGGCAAGACAACATCTTCCAGTCAGACAATTCAAAGTGCTTGTACAACAAAAATTAACAACATACATGATGATAAAAAAAAAATCAAGCAGATTAAAAATTGAATATGTTAAATGTGCAGTGCAGGGATCAGAACTGGTCTGATATGCTGATGTGTTTTAGTCAGGCTTCTCGCAGCAGCATTCTGGACAGGCTGCAACTGTCTCAGATTTTTTGATAATCCAGTAAAAATAGCATTGCAATAATCAAATCTGTTAAAAACAAAAGCATAAAGTAATTTTTCAGTCTTGGGGGACATGAGTCGTCTAATTTAGCAATATCTTTCAGATGGTAATATGATGATTTGATGTGGTTATGAAAGTTCGGATCAGGATCCATGTCACCCTCAGATTCTTGGCTTTTAATCCAACAGACTTAAAGGTGGGTGATTATTTTAATCTGTGCTCTTTTGGTCCAAACACTATATTTCAGTTTTGTTTTTATTTAATTGGAGAAAGTTATGATTCATTCAGACATTAATCTGCTCAATACATTTAGTGATTATTTGAACCTGATTGTAATCTCCTGGTGAAAGACTAAAGTGCAGCTGTGTGTCATCGGCATAATTGTGATATTCAATCTTATTATTTCATATAATTTGAATTAATGGAAGCATATAGACATTGAATAGAAGTGGCCAGGATGGAACCTTGGTGAAATCCATAGGTCATTTCATTCAGCCTGGATTTAAAGTTGCCTACAGACACAAAAGGTTCTGTTGGACAGATGAGATTTAAGCTAGCTGAACGCTATGCTGGAAATACCAACCCAATTTTCTAATCGGGATCATGAAATATCATCATCAAATGTATCAAATTCAGCACTCAAGTCAAGTAAAACTGATACTGACATTTATTACGATCAGCGTTCAGAAGGAGGTCATTGGATCCTTCGACAGCAGCAGCAGTTTCAATGCTGTGATGTTGATGGAAGCCAGACTGATGAGCATCAGAAAGCCATTTACCTGTTCAACAATTGTTCTCATATTTTAGCCAGAAAATGTACATTTGTTATTGGTCGATGATTGCTTAAAATCGATGAGTCCAGATGATGTGTCTTGAGAAGTGGTTCAACTACCACAGACTTTAAAGCCTGAGCAAAGACTCTTTTACCGTCTTTCTCAGGAAATAGATGAGAACTCGTGTTGAACCAGCCAGCATGACCAAAAGTATTTGTGAACAATTTCACCCTTTAAATTTAGCTTCTGTCTGAGATCCACTTCACACACCAGATCCGTTCTTATCGGGCCCAACTGGCTGCTCAGCCGCTCCGCCTTACATCAGCTGATATGTATGTGGTCAAGAGAAGCAAACGAGATAACTGAGGCGTTTGAGTCAGACGAGAATGAGGTAAGGCAACTGGAATCTGACGGAGAATTACATCTGACTGCTTTGGTGGCATCTAGAAAACACGCCCACCGCAGAGACGCTTCCTATTTTAGGAAGCCTGGCTGGGTGGAAACACTTACCAAAATTTCAATTACAATTTCTTTCTTGAAGATTGTATATTGTTAGAAGTCATGCCTGCTCATGTTAGCCAGATGTTTTTGATATGAAGTTGAAAGATTTCCCAGATGAGTGAAATAATTTTGCATGTTTTTGTTTTGGTGTAGTTAAAGTGCTTGCCTGAAGTCATCACAGACAATAATCATTTTCTTCTTTGACAGTAACTTGTGTGGCTTCTTGGCAAGGCTGCAAGGATTATAAAAGAATGCACCTGAAGGAGTGAACAATAAAAGTACTGATGAGACATTAAATTACACACAATGACAGCCGAGTACAACAGATGCCTTTGTTTGTGTACTCTCTGCATGGAAAAAGGTACAGCGCCGGCCGGGGACTCTATTCATGGCTGTAATCTGAGATGAGAAAAAAGAAAAGACTTTAGAGGGTGGGTAACTGCTGATAACATCGGAGAATTTAGAGCTGATCAGAGACTGTGTGTGGCGCACTCAACCCTGATCCTGTGCCAAAGATTCATTTTGATCTGGGTCATTTCCAGACATGAGTCTATGGCGAGTGAAGGCCCTGCACTCACAGCCTGATACTATGTCAGAAATAAATATGCTTATGATAAAGAAATGTGCCAGATAGCTTGCTTTTCTGCTGGCACTGGCAACGTGTGAGACGAATGTTGGCTGTTTAAACTTCAGATCCTTCAGCATTTCATCTGTAGTTTCATCTCTCCCCTAAATGTGAACGTTAATGTTTCACAATTCTTGAGCAAACAATTGCTATAAATAAATGTTTCTGGAGCCATTTTGCTTTTGTGAGTGATTTATTATTAGAAATGCAAATTCTGACCTTTTAAAAGACCGAACATGGACAAAATTTTCCCTGCGGATGGAAATCCTTTTTCCATGCTTTAAAATACAAACAGCTATTAGAATCCCAGAAAAATGAATAATATTTTGTGACAATAATTACATTGAAGACAATGCATCACAATCTGGTCATCTTCATTTCAGTGCTGTAGGAAGATCTGCTGCTTAACTGATTAATGTTGCAATTTCGTAAATTATACTCATATTCAACACTGCTGCAAAATGCATGTTACAGTAAAAAGTGCAAAAGCCTTGAGATGGACTTGAAAGACCGACAGCTCCTTTTGTCCAATGATCCCAGCCTGACAGGACATGATGTCAC
>NW_026562580.1:5000-37500 GCF_027474105.1 Poeciliopsis prolifica | reverse complement strand
CATACCCTGATACAGTTAAAGGCCCTTTCTCTACTTATTGAACAGTCACTAAACGGCCTGACAGTCTCAGTGGAATCTTGGCGTCTTTGGTTTCATTTATTTTGTAAAATACATCTGAAACTTATTTCAATTTAACTATATAAAAATAACTTTTCAATGGCAGTTTCTGTTTCGTTAATTCCGCAACGTCTCAGTGCAAACATCACAACAATCATTCGCTTTGGAAAGCAAGCGAAAGATCACATTTCAAGTATTTTTAAACAGTTGAGGAGTAAAGAAATGATTTAAGGATAGAAAGAAGACGCAGAGTTCAGCCTATTGGAGCAAATTGATTATGGATTTTATGAAGTTCTACACATTGCATAGCTCATGTGGCACTTGCTCAGCAATCTGACAGGACACTCTGTACCCGAGGAAGGCATTTTGTACAAGTGCTATTCAGGGTGTGCATTTCAGTTCCTGCAAGTGCTGCACTGCACTGTGGTGACCAGTTTGGTGGAAACTAGTCTTTGAGTCTGTAGGCTGTCTTCTGTCAAGCCGCAGGGAGGGAGATCAGGCAAAGGCCACCTGTGAGACCTTTTCTTCGTCTGGATGTCCCTTCACCAGAAGTGATGTTACGTGGAAGCTGAGCAGCGGCTCAGCATCCAAACCTGTGACTGGCCTCCAGCATTAAGCGCTGCTTATCAGTTTCCACTAGGAAGGACAGTCAGACTACATCTGCCTGCGTAGTGGAGAAGTGCTGGCGTTCTGAATTGTATAAGGTGATGAACTGACAGTGCTTTAAGAAAACAAGTTTCTTTTGTGCTTTAAGTACTTAAGAAGGTTGGAGAAAGTCTGACACCAGTATGTCCACTGGTTGATCCTGTCTTTGTCTTAAGCGCTTTAACAACTTCATTCAGAGGAGATAATGGGCCATTAGTTTTTGACTAGAAATGGCAAACTAGACCAAGATGTGATTTGGTGAAAATAATTTGCTTGTCACCCCGTCACTGAACGCAGGAGTTTCACTAAGTCGGAAAAAGACACGCTCTTTCGTCCCGACACACTCGTGTGGACACAACATCTAGGTTGTGTTTTCTGGATTAGAGCAGCTCTAGATATGGATAAATGGAGATGATGTTCTGCACAGAGAAGTCTTGCATGCACAGAATCTGCTGGGCAGACTCAAGCGCAGCCGCACTCCTCCACAATCATGTTGGGAACGTCCCGCTTCACGATGTTGTACTCGTCATCAAAGTAGAGCATGGACATGGTGCTGAGCTTGGTGGGATGCAGCAGGAGTTCACCGAGCCCGGACTCATGCCTCTCATGCGGTACTGGTTAACCACTGCTGTGTGGAAGGACGAAGCTGAGCCCGGGACGCCCGCCATGTAGGCGGGGCAGCTTCCCTCACAGTAGTTTCCATAATAACCAGCCGGAGCAATGATCCAGTCGTTCCAGCCAATGAGACGGAAGTCGATGTAAAACTGCTGCCGGCAACATAACCCCCCGCTGGTGCCGTCACATTCCAGCCCCCGCTTCCGAATGCGGTGCTTCCCGTCCACCTGATGCGCACGCACCACCAGGAAGGTCGGTGGGACGGGTCGCCCGGGTCCACCAGCACCGGAGTCACTCCGGACGCCTCGCACCCCTCGCAGTGCACCTCCAGGTGTCTCCTGCTGCCCTTCCCAAACACGGCCCGCACCGCCTCCGAGAGCGGAAACGTGTGCCAGCCGCTGCGCTTCAGGTCCACGCGCTTCTCCACCAGAACCCAGCGGCCCGTTGCCTCGTTCCCCTCTGCAGCTCCGGCCTCCTGGTAGTGAATTTTGACGGTGACCTTCCTCCGGAGGCCCTTCTCGGGTCCAGCAGGCAGCAGGCGGAGATACAGCCACAGGTTGGCCTGGGACACATGCAGGTTCTGGTGACCCTCATTGGAGATCAGGAAGTACAGACGGGTTTTAGCGTTTGTTTCTTCCTCTGTGGAAACAGAAGAGACAAAGCAGACGAATCAGTAACTTATCAACACACGGATGTAGGTAAAGATGAACATCACAACGGTAGATTCATCCACAACCTGAAAAATCGGACAACAAAGTCAAACAATAACATTCAGTCGATGAATTACTGCTTACTGTAGACAGACTGCCTGTAATTCTACAGCAATGCATTCTGGGTAATAAATACCATCTGCTGCACATGTGTGGAGAGCGTAAGACGTACCCGTTTCTGAAGTGCATGACAAACTTTTATCAGTGAAAAAATGTTTCAATCCCTTTAACACATGAGGCTGTATTATTATTTCAAATGAAGAAATGTGACCGAGTTCCAATCTGAACTGAAGAACTGGGATTCCTCATCTAGGGGTCAGAGGTCACATGTGGGGTTCGTCATGGTTCCATCCTAGGACTCCTCTCATTCAATATCTATATGATCCCACTGCATCCGGCGACAGCAGGACACAAAATGAGTTACACATTGTGATGTCACCAGGTGACCTTTGGCCCGATCACTGAACAGATACTGAGAACAAAGAAATGTGTGGATAAGACAAAACTCTGATCAGACACAGAAGTTATTAAAGAAAACAATCTAGAGTTCTAGATCTAGAACTATAGAATTATAGATCTATAACTGTATTGTTTTACGTAAAGTACTTTAATCTGACTTTTTGCTGAAATGTGATACACAAATAAATTTGAATGATTAGTAACATTTTATATCAACTATTTATGTTGCTAAATTTGATTTGTTGCAGATGTCCAAACATCTGCAACAAAAAATGAATTTCCAGTTTTTATCTTCAATTTACATAGCCTTAAAAATAAAGTGTAGATGCAAAAGCTACTGAAATGATATCTGCAACCCTGCAGCATCACTTTCAACATTCCTAAATGTTTGTCCATATTATCATATTTTTATCCTGTAATAAAGTTTTTCTATTCTTGAATTTGTCCTGTGTCCCTTTTGTATTTTTTTATCCAGCACACCTCACTAGACTTACTATGACATCCTGCGAGATTTTGTGGGATTTGAGTTTTTAAAAGTGGGCGGGGCCGATCGTTTGGTCTGGGAGAGCATGTGGTGGACAAGGAGTGTAGTGCTGCTACTGCTGCTTTAATACTTTTAAGCCACTTGTTTTTCAGTTTTTATTATGATGAGCTCACTGACATGCTAAGATGTGCCTCTGTTCCAGAACAGCTGATTCAGAGGATCACATGACCTTCTGCAGAGGCTGTTGATCACCACCGATTGAATCCAGCTGTGGCAGAAGAGAAACCCTGATCTAAACCTGCTGATTCAGTCTGTTGATCACTGGGTTAGTAACTGCTTAAACTGGACTATTGCTACTGGTTGGGATCGTTATATGGACATTTTTGAATGAATTTATTTCTAAATGTTTGAGGTTAATGGAAAATTGAACCAGTTACTTGATAGAAGATTATCCTGTATGCACGGTAAATAATTTTCCAACTACAGTACAAATCACCTTTTGCATTATTTTTCTGTCTCTGGTTTTGTTAAATCAACCTGATTTTACCTTAATGTTTTCTGATAAACAAACTTTATTTTAAATATTGATTCCGTCACTTTAACGAGAGCAGCATCATAAATGCTGCATTCTGCTGCAGCATCATAAATGCTGCAGCTTGACGGGTGAATGTCATTGTGTATGTCGACTAACATTGACATAAATCTGAATGAATATTCATGAGCGGGTCCTTATTAATATGACTGAGTGAACATGGGAGCCGAACGCTCTGTGATTCTTCCAGGACACTATTTCACATCTCCACGTCTTTCAGAACGTTTCTGATGTTTATGGTCTTTCTGCCTTCCTCCCTCTGATCCGTGTTTCAGCTGCTGCTTTGGCCCAGAGCCGACCGACTGCAGGGAAACGACAGCAAGTGGCTTCATTAGGCGCCACGGCAGCAAAACATCGGGAGGCAAAGTGACGCCGACCCGAGTCGGAGCCGGGTCGGAGCCGGGTCGGAGCCGGGTCGGCCCGTTTCCTGGTTCATACGGAACCGGACTGGACCTCATGGATGCTGCTCTTCATGTTCTGCCTGTCACCAGGAGTCAAATGTGTTGTTTACATAAATGCTACGTTAATGGCAGGTTATTTTTTAAGTTTGTGTTAACACATTTTTTGGAAATACGGTAATATTAAATAATTATCAATAACATAATACGCAGCATCTGCCAATAAAATGAACACCAGAAGAAACTTTTAATGGTGCAGACCTGTCAGACCAAAACATGAATCAATATTGATTTCTTACGTCACTCATAAAATCAAGTTCAATGTGGCTGTTGATCCACATTCAGATGATGGTTGAATCAACATTGATAGTGTCAGTTATGATGGAAACGTTGATTCAACATGTGAATCACTGTTTCAATTCTGTTTCAATGTAGATTCAATGTTTCTCTCATTTTGTGCTTTCTGGGTATGAACTAATCACCAGAGATGGTTTTTTAGGGTTAGTTAGTGCTGTAAAAATGCTAATCTACTTTTGAACATGTCTTTTGTGTAAGAACAGAAAATGAACATTTCTGACTTGCACTGCTAACCATGGGCGTAAATCCCAGAAGATTGGGCATCTAAATTAACAACCCTCCAGTATGTAAATACTTCCACATTTCTTTCTTTTCACAAGTTAATGTTAACTATTTTAATGTTTCTTCCTTTGAAGGAAGAAACATTAACAAAAATCAGACTGCAGTTCATTATTTCATTACTTTGGCTGATTTATGATAAACTGCCTCGTTATGCTTTAAATCAAAATTAGCTAAACTTCTACGTTGCTTTCATGGACTTGACCCTGTTTTGTTAAAGTCAGCAAATATCTGATTACATTTAAACCTTTAACTCTTCCATTGATAAGCAGAGACTGAAACTGGAGGGGCTAGATTTGAATTTTATTTTCATTCTATGGGTCTCAGCGGTTTGTTTATTGAGAAAAACAAATTTGTTATAAATCACCAGTAGTCACTTTTGGTCCTGCAGGTTGAACACATTAACAACATTTTAAGCCATGTTACATTTCCCTGTAACTTTTCTGACACTCCAAAGTTAAGCTTAAAAAATGTTCTTGTTTATTGTCCCCCGATGGAGAGATAGGATGGACTCCCTTGCTGCTAACGGCACTAAAGAGTAAAACAAATAGCAAACTTCAGTTTTAAACTTTCAACTAAAATAATAATTGCTTGTGTCTGATGTGACTCTCAGGACAAATCTCTGAAATACCCGTCCCATGTGAGTGCACAAATGTAACCTGTCCATGCTGAACATTTTGTAACAAAGTTTTTCACGTTTTCTGACACTATTGATCAGGGATGCCACAATAAGTCACAGCAACAGCATCAATAGTCAACGCAACCACATTCAACCAACTGCACTCACAGATGCACATGCATTCTTACACTGATATGCAAATGAGTGTGTATCATTTAGCTCACTGCCTTGCTCAGGGCACATTGACATTTGGCAGGAGAAAGCTGGAATATAATCCACAGCGTTTGGATCTTTCCTTTCAGCCACAGTGGCGTTTCGGTACGGATGAGGGTTCGTTTATTGTTGAATGTGACTGAACAAAAATATCATGTCTTACTAAACCCTGGCTTTTTAGGTAAGGATGCAGCATTACATAAAAACTCTGAAGTTTTTTGACATTATGACCAGAGGTTACATTTATTTAAGTAACTTAACTTTAAATATATAAATATATGTAAAATAGTTTTCTCCATTAAAACTATTATTTTAAGGAAGATGATGGGAGTTCATCCTGCGATCGGTAGGTTGTTGGTTCAATTCCCACTCTATCTGCCTTTGCTGTGTCCTTGACAACGACGCTCCACCCGCCTCGCCTGCTGTGGTCAGAGAGCCCAGCAGGGGGCGTCGGTGCATGGCGCCCTGGCCTGTGCCAGACTGCCCCAGGGCAGCTGTGGCTACTGTTCAGTAGCTCACCACCATCAGAACTGGAACCATTGATTTCATTAAAAACCATGTGAGTGTCCAGAGAAGCGCTTTTTTAGTCTGATTTCATTTTAGATGAAAAATTCTTTAAGTCAAGTATCATTTTGGCAAACCCTAAACCGACACATGTAGGTGAGGTGATCCACTGATCCACTGGGAATTGAAGTCAGGATCTTCTTGCTGTGACTTGGTTGGGAAAGTGCTGTGTCAAAGGAACATGGAAATTAATGATACCTCTCAAATATCTGGGCCTTTTATGTGGAGACTTTCTGCACATTCAAAACTCCTAAAAGTTGTTGTGATGCCTTTTCCATCCGAACCTACAGACATTTTTCAAATATGACACAATAAGGTAGCAGTTAAGATCCTCACATACAAAGTGCCAAACAATCCGTTTAGGTCTCAGTGCAGCAAGATGTAAAGCAAGCTTTATTCTGTGACTTTTCACAAAGACACACACACTTACACACCAACACATGCTGACACAGAAGACTTTATAAAGGCCTCTGCTTTGTCCCATAAGGTTTGCTCTCTCTGTTCATTTCTATCACTGCATCAGGTGACGTCTGCAGCAGCTTCTGATAGGTCAGTTCTGACCGGCCGGTTCTGGGATCAAGCCCAGTTGGCTTCAAGTCTTCCACTGAACCTGACAGGACCAAAAAGGAGAGGGAGGAGATCAGAGGGGAGCAAAGTGGGGGGTGTTGGTGGACACGGTCAGAGTCTGTGGGGGGTTCATTGAGTTCGCTAAAAACCCACCCATCACTGCATCCTTCCAGGGAGAGCGCTGGAGAGTGACAGGGCTGCGCTGTACGTGAGGCTCCAGGAGACAGACACGCCGCAGCAACGCATTCAAACTTCTCCAGCAAAAAGCACCAAGAGGCAAAAAATAAGAGGCATTTACATGACACTGGCTACTTTCTGCAACAGCACAATAAAGAGATCCAGGGTGTCCAAAGGTGACACGCAGCACTGTTTTGGCTCTTTTTCTTGTTCACCAACTTAATGATGTCTCCCAAATGACCCTGAGGGAACTTGAAAGGTTTCTATTTCAGGAGTTTTGGTACAATGTGCCCATGCAGCGCCTTTCAAAGCAGTTAAATGACTTTGTTTGCTGACTGATTAGTGTGTGTCAGTGTCAACAGGTGGCCACCAAAGACGGGCCCCTCATCCTCTTTAAACTGCCTCTTCCTCCTGTAAACCACAGCTTTACATTCACAAAGAGACCTGTTCAGACCAGCTCTCCTCTCTCAGGCACCACAGCCAGAGACTGGACTACTTTAAACACACATCTGCATCCATCCATGCATATTTACACACACCCATCCTGGAAGCAGGGAACAATATATCAAACAGCCTGGACTATGGCTGTGGGATGAGAAGCACAAAGCAAAGTGAATACATGGCTGACAGAAAGGAGTCAGCTGAACAGCAGCTCATGCCTGGAAACATTGTAAACACCCCTCAGGGGTACAAAGTAAGTAACCTTCCCTCTTTCAGCGCAGAGCCTCCTTACGTGTCTCAACAGCTCTGAGCTGAGAAAAACGGGCTCTGCAGCGCAACCAAGTCATAAACATGAAGGGAGTGAGGACGGATGCTGTTTTTGTACCTAAACAGACTTTACTCTCCACACAGCCTCAAGCAATGAAGTACATTTAAATAGTGCAATCATTTTGTAACAGCTTCTGCTAAAAAAACAAAACAAAAAAACAACAACTAATGAATTTAATTCAACTTTGATTTGAAGTCCCCAAGAACTTTTTTGAAAACATTGCTAATTACAAACAAGTCAATAATTTCCTTTCCAGTAACGTTCGGGTTTATCTTTCTTTTTTTAATGCGGTTCTTGTTCCATCCAGCCTCACAAACAACAAGGTGCTGGCCCCAACACGCCTCACCTGACCTGCGCAGGAGAGGAAGTTGTCAGTGATGATCAGGGACACCTGGGTGGGCTTGGGATGCTAAGGAGCCGCTCCAGCGTGTCTCCACCTGCACCTCCTTGCTGAGGGTGAAGCAGAGCTGAGGCTACTGTGTGGAGGGAGAACGTAGCCTAAGATTGGTCTCTTCAAATCCCCGAAGGCCCAGGCATGGCTGTCAGATACACGGAGTTCAGTTTATTCTTAGGAAACTGATTCGAAACACAAAGAGGCAGATCAGCTCATCCAGACAGCAACACCAGTACAGAAGTAGAAGAATAAAGTCTTCCAGATTCACAACTTTCATTTCAAAGTCATGTTACAAATTAAGAAAGAAAATTTATTCATGTCACTTAGAAAAATCAGAAATAATCTGACAGTAGAAGCTTCAAAATGCTGAAATGCCAAAATTCATTCTTATATAACTTATTGTTTGATTAGCTGGACCAGATGTCAACCAATAAACTTTATAAGCAGACATTGAAAACTGGATAAACAATAATATTTGATCTTTTTGACTTGGGACATATCTGTACATACCACCACTGCCTTTTCAAAAGGTTTTTTTCAAATAAAATCAAATAAACCTGTAAATTCTGATTCAAGAGAAACTCCTCTGGTCAGTCTGAGCATCAAACTCTTGGTATAAAGTACCATAAAAATGTGAAAACATGTAACTGTACCTTTTAGAAAACCATGTAAACAGTGACTCTGAAGCAAAGTTGCATTAGTGTTTTAAAATAACAATTAGAATTGCCAATCTGTTTTCATCATAATCAATTCTTCTCAATATGCAAGTTAGTGATTTTATTTTTTTGACTTTCCCATAAAAATGAGCCCTTGTGGCTAAATCTGGCATATTTACATGACTGTTTAGTTTACTCGTAGTGATCAAAATGCATTGCCTCTTGTTAAATAAATTCAAATTTAAAACACTTTATAAGACAAAAAGCCTTCAACCTGTGTCAAAAAATCAAACAATCAAACAATCCAACACACTCCAGTCATGTAGAAAGATTGAATTTCAGCTACCTCCAATTCAATCCATCACATGTAGGAAAAAAAATCAACTCATCAGAAACAGAAACCAGAGCAGAATAAGTGTCAATCTGCAACAACCGGGTCGGGGTGGAGAAGACGTACGAAGAACAAGGAAAACAAAATAACCAAACCGGAATACTTTCTGCCCTTCACTGGTCAGACCCAAAAGTCTCTAAGGGCTGAAAACTCGCTTCCCCAGAAATTCCCCAGACAGGAAAGTTGCTGATATTTCACAAAAAAATTAGATAAGAATATATAGACAAGTTCAAATAGCTGAACTGAATCTGCGGCGCTGAGGCACAGACTGCGCCATGACTGACATCTTCTCATGAAAAACATGGTCTTGGGATAAGGCCTGATCCTTTGGATGAACCAGTAATGACCTCCTATAATGAAGTCTTAAGTCTGAATGTTTCATGGGGTTCAAAGCTAAAAGGGGCAATTGAGAAGTTCGGAGCTGAACTTCTCTGCTGACCTCTCTCGTTCACCTCTTTCCCTCTCTTGTGCTTCTCGCTCCGCTCCTGTGAATACGGGACATCGAATCCCTCAGCAAAGACACATGGGTGCAATGCAGGGTAAAAAGGAAGATTGGCATCGGCTCACCTCACTGCTCCAGTGCCTTTTGGCAAAGCCCTAACCACTGCAAACCGCAAAGACGTCACAAAGACGCCACAGTTCAGCTTTGCTGTGGGGAGGCAGAGGACTCCAGCTGACCTCTGAGCTCCATATGAACACAAAGCGAGTGAAACACCTATCCACATCCATCTGTTGGCTAAACAGCTGCCCCCCCTCAGCCAACCTTGCCCAAAACCAAGCCTGCGCCCTGGCCTCAGAGCATCGTGGAGACCCCAGAACTGGGCCGTGCCCCGGCTGGCAGCATCCCATCTGAGGAGAGGAGGGATTTGGGCCAACTGGCCATGAGGCAGATGGGGTCCAGGGCAGAAGGGACCCAAGCCAGTTTTATGGTACAATGCCACACAAAGGCTCAAAGGTGTGAGGAAGAATAGAGCTCAGGGAAAGAAAACTCAAGAAGAATCAAAGGAGGCCAACAAACCTTTAGAATGACAAAAGCGTTCTTTTCAACGCTACAATATTTGCACACACGCACACGCACGCACACACACACACACACACACACACACACACACACGCACGCACACAAACACACACACACACACACACGCACACAAACACACACACACACACACACACACACACACACACACACACACACACAATTACCCCATCAGCACACCCCCTCCAGTACAACACTGCAGGATCTCATATATCTCATGCATTATTCCAAGCAAATTCTTTTGTTTGCCTACTTTTTCCTTCTATCTCTGACACGATGTGTTCAGCAGGAACACTTCACACTCTTCTAATAATTGCCTGGCTTTTGTTCTCCTGTCAGGAAAGCATTCAGATCATTCCTACTGGCAATGCAGGAGCTCACAGTTCATTCAGACTAATTGTAGCAGCCAGGCCAGCGGGAAATTAGCTGGCTCTGGGTCCATGTTGGTGCCTTTAATTACAAGTTTTCTTTCCTGTAAACTAATAGTTTGTGTCAAACACACTGTTCTGCCAGAGCTGGCTGACAATTAGTGGATACGTAGGTAACAGAAGATTTTAGTTGTGCCTGGGACTGAGCAAGAGTCTTTGCACTTCAGACAATTAGTTAGATTCCCCTGAAAGGAAGGAGAAACGGCCCAATTGAAGGACTTGGTGTTTATGTGAAGTGCTATCCATGCACTGCTCTGCTGAGTGGGAGCAGAACTTCAGAGATGAAATTTGATTCAGAGCTTTTGCTCCTCTGCTTAGCACATCAAGGTAATTTAAGGACCTGGCTTTAGTTTGATTTCATTTTGATTTTCATCAGACTAAAACAGGGGATTTAGAAGCAGTCACTGGATTTACAGGAGGGAGCGGTGATGTAATAAGAGGATGAAAATGATGACTCCACGCGATCTCATTAGTTTTATGGCCGTTTGAAAGTGTTGTTGTGACTGGCTGATCCATTGTGTCCATAACCCAGACAGGATTAAGCCTTGGAAATAAAATGTAATCCTTTAGGATGGATGTTGGGTCATTACTTCACCTGTTGCACGACTTTCATGAAATAAAGGTGAGGGGGTTCACGTAGGGGTCGAGTCAGACATGCGCAATGAATGATTATTACCTGATTCTGCAAAGCTGATGATCTCCGAGGTTTCTCCCTGAACGTCGTTGCTGAAGGCGGCCTGGCCGTCAAGTTGGGAATCTCCACCCGGCCGTCCTCACGCACTTTGCCGGCGTGCAGCCTCCGCAGCGCTGTCACCATGGCTGCTTTCGGGATGGGGTGCGTGATGTTCGGCCTGTCCCGCATCTGCAGACGATTCAGGATGTGCCGCTTCACCGCCTCCACGAAGTCGATGTTCACCCGCTCCGACTGATCCGGCGCCCTGAGGCCGCAGGAGGCGCACGACTCCCGGGATGAGCTCGGAGTGTCCGTGGCGCTCAGAGTGCTGCTGCGCACGTACACGGCGCACGCAACCAATGACAACGCCAAACTGTATAAGCCCATCGTGCCTCCAAGCTTTAGTTCAAATAAGAATATAGGCTTAATGAATTGACTCACACAAATGAATTAAAGCTACATTCAGCTCACACGTTTGCAAGTCCCGGGGATCATGAACCGCTGCTCCAGCAGACACTTGCAGAAATCCACTCACACATTCCCAAACATGCAGAAGAGCCGCAGAAACTGAGACTAACGTTGTCCAGTCGATGAGCTGCGCCTGGTCCAACACTGGCTGAAATATTGCGCCAGATTAAAGTTCATGTCGCTCACACCGCCTTCACTTGATGATCTGTCAAATCAGCGCGCAGCAGAGAAACGGACTCGCCACGCGTCCGGTCGGCTCTCACATCCAGCAGCTCAGTCAGTCGGAGGCGTCTGCAGCCGCTCCGTCTGTCCCGAGTGTTTTGTGTGCGCGCACACACGTGAGGATTTCCACCCACAGGAGGGACAATCGCGACATCTTCAGTCCCACTTTCATTATCCTCCGGCCCCACGCAGAAGTTGCGTCATGAACCTGCTGACAGCCTCACTTTTTCCCTTCAGTCTTTTCCGCTTTTCTTTCTGTTGCTGCGGATGCAGGAGCAACTAAGTTGTCGTTGTTTCCAGACTGTAAAAGTCGAGCCTCTCGTTCAATACAGTTTAACATCATTAGAAAAACTCACTGCATCTCCTGGAAGTGTTTCCAGCTTTCAAACAGCATGCGTTTTCCACTTTTAACTTGTTTTATTTATAGTACATTAAACTTCAGAGGTTTGGACGTTTTAATCAAAGAAATTGCGCCACCTGTTGGCAGAAATAAATGACTCCTTGTCAGGGGAATTTTCATCCAGTCGTTGTAACTTGTGACCTTTGAAATAGTTTTAATCTACAGCTTTGCTAGTTTTCCACTCATGTTTTAATTTGTTGCGTCTCTCTGGGATAAAATCAGGATTGTGTTTAGAATAAGTATATTCATGATCTAATCATACATAAAAGTGCATAGTATAAAATTCAGTATTATAAATCCAATGTGTAAAATAGTCTGATTGCAATGAAGCTGTTTCTTCTTCCATAACTTTATTTATTTTTATATGCATAAATTAAAGGTTTAGTTATGCAGACAACATATTCTGATTAAATATTGATGAATGCAGTCCGTATCGTCTTTGAAAACTATAAACGGACAAATGTATTTTTTTGAAAAGCTTCATGTAAGATAGATTTTATTAATGCATATTAACCCCCTAAAAAGGAATCCCTTATGATTTTTGATATTTAGCCGTTTTTGAAAATATGACATTTTGTCATGATGGGTCTGAGTTTCTTTCCCCACATTCAGACCACCACCAGGAGAACAGCTGATCACATCAACACAGTTTATTTGAACAATGAGGAAAAGTGAGACTGTAGTTCTTGTCCTTGGGGTTGGCAGCCAGAAGAGCAGTGAGAAAGAGATGGTGAGTTTGAGGGCGTCGGAAAGTGGAAACTCAGGAAGAATCAGACCGATCTTACTTGAGATGAAGCTCGACTTCTGCCAGCAGGGCGATGCCGTGGTTTCCAGGGTTTGGTCTCTGGGTGTCCTTGAAGCGATCCGGGACTCGGTTCTATGCAGGTAGCCGTAGAGGCTGCGGCAGAGGGCGGACAGGTAAGGTCGGGTGTGGAGGCTCGAGGCGAAGCGACGGCCGGCTGAGAATCCAGGAACGGTTTATTGGAGATCTGCAGAGGCAAGGAAGGAACTCGGGCAACCGGGGGAAGCGATCCACGGCGTCACGAGGGGAGAAATCCAGAAGACAGAAATCAGGCTTCACAAGGAAACACCTGAGAGAGGCAACAAGGATTAATTAGTAGAAGTAATTTCAGAGATAGCGCTGAGCGCTAGCTCAGAGGGCCGCAGAGTACCATTACTGGCAAACACTCAGGCAACCAAGAGTTCTTCTTCTTCTTCTTCTATAGGGTTTTCTGGCACTTTGCAAACTTTGTGCATTACCGCCATCAACTGGACGGAGACGTAATTCAGAAATTCGTTTTTCCTATTAGTCTTCAAATCTTAAAATAACTAAATTATGTACATGTTTATACATTCAGACACATACAAACTAAATCCTCTCAGCTAATTTTGTATCTTTTAAATATTTAATAAGTGCTCGAATTATATCATTTGATTGCTGCTTCCCTAATAAATTATCCATATTTATTGACCATCACCCTTTCCAATTCTTTTCTGTATTTTATATATTTTCTATAACAAATCAACACATGTCCTTGTGTTTTCCTGCAATAAGAACAATCAACTGATGGATGTTTTCTTATTATTTCAAACCACTATTTAAACTAGTGCCCAACACTCAACCTGTTAATCCATATTTCCTCTCTCTCATTTATTATAATATTATTTCTCATGATTACCTCCTTCTGTATTTTATGTAAATTTCTTCCTCTTTCTTCTAAATTCCATCTCTCCTGCCATATATTATTTATTTTATCTTTAATAATTACTTTTATTTTTCCTCTACTTAGTGGGACATTATATTCAGTTTCTCTTGCCTTAACTGCTTCTTTAGCCAATTTATCTATTTTTTCATTACCTAACAATTCTTTTATGTGCTGGAACCCAAGTGAATTGAATACTTATCTGTTGTTGCTTTATACTATACATCAAATAAGTAACTTCCTCTAAAAGATCTTGACGGCTCTCAGATTTAATGCTGGTTAAGCAACACATTGAATCTGAGCAGATGAGCCTCACTAGGCTTCACCTAAATAATTGCCAACAAAAAATTGATAGATTATCTGTTCTTCTTTTTCTAACAACTTTTTGTTTTGAAATATAAACTGCTACTCTTGTTTCACCATTTTCCTCTTTTGATGCACAGATAATCTATCAATTTTTTGTGTCATACTTTCATGCTTTATTTATAAATTCTGCTGAATAATTTGATACAAATCTCCACAGGACTGATCTATATTTTTCGGTTTCTAAATTTACTATCAGCATTTTAATTAACCATAGAGCAATTTTAGAGTTACAATTTTATGCATGCTGTATGATTTATCTCCATATGATCTGCAGAAATATTTCCCTTCCATCCAAAACTCATGATGTTATGGCCATATTCTCAACATTCTCTGAATACCTGTTTATTGGCTCATTTTTCTCCAGCCCTTGTAAATTTAACCAATAATTTGCTGACTAAGTCTAGTGGCATTTCCTCCAGTAATAACCTGAAGAGCAGGAATTGGAGACGTTCTAAAAGCCTCAGCACTTTAGCTTGGATTCTATCTAAATGTATTAGCTGACTTATAAACAAAACATCCATAGTCCAACACAGAACAAATTAAAACATCATATATTTTTTTCAAAGATCTGCTTGATGACCCCAAATCATTCCCTGACAAAATATTAATACCTTTTATACATTTATCAATAATCATCTGTACATATAGTCTTATGTTGACAATGTTGTTGTTAATAATTTATCACTTAAAATTTTATTTTAATTTGTTTCACTGTGATGTTGTATTAAAAAGTGTACGTTTTATAGTGTTGTAATTGCTCTAACCCTAACCCTCTCCAGTCAAAGTTCACTATAACTTTCAATTCTGTTGCTGCCATTGAAGTTTTTGTTTTGTCTTCTGCTGATAATTTTTCATCAGCAGAAGACAACATTTGTTTCTTCAGTTGACCAAACATAGGAGACAATGTTTTCCTTTCACACTTTGGCTTTCAGCATGTGTGAACTGTTTGGTCCAAAGGCCAAGGCATTTGACCTTCATTTCAGTGGAGGACATTTTGTGTGAGTTCAACCCAAATAATCCTCCTCTTTGGGCTGCTTGCTGTTTCTTTTATCGTCCACTAGATGGAGGCATAGCCATGTCAGGTGAAATCTGCATCACTGTTTCAGCTATTTTCAACTTTAGAATTGCTTCCTGTTCTATAAAGATAGCCGAAATGAAACACAATGTTTGTGGATTAGAGTTCAGAACGTGGAACATATTAAGAGGTCAGATTCCTTTTGCAAGATTCTATAAAGCCATTTCACTACCTCTGAGGTAGTGAAATGGCTTTATAGGGAGGGCAAAAACTACCTGCATAATTGTAATTATGGAGGGACAGTTTGATATTTGGATTTGTTTTGCAATGAAGCCAAGCCAAGCAGTACATCACAGCAAAGTGGAGATTTGGAAGCAACCTCCCATGTGGATCTGGACAATAAATGTTGGTTATTATATGGGATGAAAACCTCTTAACATGTTTCATACACAGTCAATCAATCAATCAAATTTTATTTGATTAGCACATTTCAGCAGCAAGGCATTTCAAAGTGCTTTACATCATAAACACAAAAACACAAAGTCATGCATCATGGAGTAAACAGTACATTGTTACATATTACATTTCAAATAAAATTCTAAACAGGTGTGTTTTTAGTTGAGATTTAAAGAAAGTCAGGGTTTCTGCTGTTTAACAGTTTTCTGGAAGTTTGTTCCAGATTTTTGGTGCATAGATGCTGAAAGCTGCTTCTCCTCTCTTGGTTCTGGTTCTGGGGATGCAGAGCAGAACCAGAACCAGAACCAGAACCTGAGAGTCTGGAAGGTTGATACAACAACAGCAGATCTTTGATGTATTGTGGTGCTAAACCGTTCAGTGATTTATAAACTAACAACAGTATTTTAAAGTCTATTCTTTGAGCTACAGGGAGCCAGTGGAGGGACTTTAAAACTGCTGTTATGTCTCTATCTTCCTGGTTTTATTGAGAACAGGAGCAGCAGCTTCTGGATCAGCTGCAGCTGGAAGATTGATTTGTTGGACAGGCCTGTGAAGACGCTGTTGCAATAATCAATGCGACTAAAGATAAATACATGGATGAGTTTCTCTAGATCTGGCTGAGACATTAGTCCTCTAATCCTGGAGATGTTCTTCAGGTGATAGAAGGCCGACTTAGTAATCGTCTTTATGTGGCTCGCAAGGTTCAGGTCTGAGGTCGTCACTACTCCCAGGTTTCGGGCCTGATCGCTAGTTTTTAGTTGTAATAACTGAAGCTGTGCATTGACTTTAGATTGTTCCTCTTTAGGTCCAAAAATAATGACTTCAGTTTTGTTTTAGTTCAGCTGGAGAAAGTTTTGTCTCATCCACACATTTATCTGTTCTAAGCATTTATTCAGTGATTGGATGGGGTTAGCGGAACCGCCCCTTGGGTCACGCGGATGGGGTGAGCGGACCCCCCCTGAGTGAACCACCCTGGCTCCCCTGGTCCTCCCCGGTCCCCCCCCCAAACCCCCCCGGCCCGGCACGGGCCGGACCCCCCGCTGGACGACCCCCTCCGCGTCCACAGCCCAAGTCCCATCCGCCTAGCTCCAGGGCGGAGAGGGGGCTGGCCGGTCCCCAGGGGCCGGTCAGGGCCTCCCCCTTCGTGGGGAGACCCGAGCCCCCCCTCCCGTCCACAGCCCAAGTCCCATCCGCCTAGCTCCAGGGCGGAGAGGGGGCTGGCCGGTCCCCAGTGCCCGGTCAGGGCCTCCCCCTTCGTGGGGAGACCTGAGCCCCCCCTCCCTGTCCAGAACCCCCCCGATTCTCTGTCACCCAGGGCTCCGAATATTCGGGCCGAATATCCACGCCGGGACGAATTCTCGGTCCGATTCCGGGGCCGAATCCCTGGTCTGGATCCCCGGGCCGATTCCGCAGGCCACCAGGCCTTTACCCGCGAAGGCTCACACTCCGGGCCTTCGCAGGTGCAGTCCTGAACCTTTTCAAAGTCCCTATGCCTTACCAGGGCCGCAGAAAGGCATACATAGCATTGCCCTCCCTTGACACCCGCTTAAGCCCCGCCCAATAGTGGAAAACGGTACACCTTCCGAAAAACCCCACTGGCGGGATTATAGGTGAGAGCTTTTGAAGACCACATGGCCCGGAAGAAGAGCGGATTTTCGGCCGTGGACCCCTCCAGGGGCCTTCGCTGGCATCAGATGAGAAGGTAGGTTGGTAATTTATTGGGTTTCGGCCATTTTTGATCGTTTTTCCCCGCTCACGGTTCTATTTGTGTAGGAGCTCTCCAAGTCGATGGATCTACCTGGCGATTGGCTGGCAGGCACTGGGCGCTCTGGTGTGTCTTTCCTGGGCTGCATCAGTCTGTGGACGGCTCCCTGGTCCGTCTGGAGCTCCGTGGAAGCTCTGCCCCGGGCTGGCTGGAGCCAAGCCGAACGCAGTGCACTGTGAGCGGGTTACGGCCCGTCCCGTGTGCCTGTTGGAAGTCTGGCTTCCAGCCCAACGTCTCTGACCGACCGATAAGCACACGTGGCCTGCCGTGGAGGGCCCCCGCCGGCCCCGGTGCCCAGCACCGGCGCTTCGGTGGACGGTTCCTCCAGCCCTGCAGGCTCGCCTCCAGGCCCGGGCTTGCGAGTGCAGCGGAGCTGCGCTTCTGCCCGTGGCCGTTCCTCCTCAGCGAGACCAAGACGCCCCGTATCTCCCAGCGGTCCTCCGCTGGGGCCCCGCCACGGGACCACCTTGGTCCACCCCCTTGCTGTGGCGGCGGCTCCAGATTGCATCTATTCTCAAACCCTCTTCCATACCCGGAGAAACAAAAGGGGGGCTCTGGCAGTTGAGTTCCGTCTCTTGTAGATGGGGTCCCCTCTCAACTGCCTCGGCGGCATATTCCGGCCGCCGTCCTGGGAGATCTACCTGGTTGACCCTGACAGTAGCAACTGGCGGAGGGATTAATCTGAGAGAATGGCCAACTCATCCAAGGAAGGCATGACTTCCAGGCTGGTTTTCCACCTAGGGTAGGTAGGGTTAGGGTTAGGGTTAGGTTAGGGTTAGGAAAGGATTGAGCCTGTCCTCTACTGAAGACAGGGGGTGCACGCTCCTTCCTTCCCCACGTCCCACTGAATCGTGGTTCGGCAGGTGGACGCTCCCTGCGTCTCCTCCCATACCGGACCACCTGCCAGTCATCTCCTGGCCACATCATTTGTGTTTTATGTTTTTATCTTTTTAAAGACCGTAGCCCACTAGGCTTTATTACTTAGACAATAAAATATGAAATATGTGTTATGTTTATATATAATATGTTTATGTATTATTATTATCTACTAGGTTGTTATTGTGTTTTTGAAAGATTTTTTAATTTTTTAATTTTTTTAGTGATTTATTTGTTTTATGAATTTTTTTATTCTTTTTATATTTTATTAGAAGGATAAAATAAAAGTGAAAAAATGAAATAAAAAATGAATCCAAAAAATAATTGTTCGAAAAAAAATTGTTTTGTCTGTATTTTTTTAATTCAATGAAATAACGTGTGCCAAAAGCGACGTTTCGACCTCAGTAGGTCTTCTTCAGGCAAGGCACACTAAATAAGGCTCGGTCCAAATGTTGTGGCTCCTCTGGCTACTCAGCAATGAGTGGAGCAATGAGCACTGCTCTCCTATATATAATCTCCTCCTCCTGGAGGCTCCTCCCCCTACGTTGGTCTTCGTTGTCTTTCCTTTTTCTGTGTATTGTATGAATTTCCATTTTTAAACTGTTTTTAGTATAAATTAAGATTTTAACTCAATGAAAAAATGAATTTAATTGATTGTCCATATTTAAAAAAATGTTTTTATAAAAAATAAAATTAAAAAAATGATAAATAAAAAGTAAACAAAGAAATAAGGAAATGAGAAAAAGAAGTTAGAGAAAAGAATTTTAAGGTTAGAAATGAGACTAGGGGTTAAAGGTCAAAAGGTCAAGGGTTTAGGTTTAGGGAAAAATCAAGGGTTGTTATCAGAAAAGTTCAAGTAAAGATGGAAAGAAGAGGTTAGGTTTAGGGAAAGGTAAAAGGTTAAAGTTAAGATAAAGATGGAAAAGAAAAAAGAAGAGATGTGTGGTTAGGTTTAGGGAAAGGTTAAGGGGTTAGGATCAGGAAGAGGTCAAAGGTTAAAGAGGTGTGGTTAGGTTTAGGGAAAAGTTAAGGGGTTGGGATCAGGAGGAGGTCAAAGGTTAAAGAGGTGTGGTTAGGTTTAGGGAAAGGTTAAGGGGTTAGGATTAGGAGGAGGTCAAAGGTCAAAGTAAAGGTGGAAAAAAGAAAGAGGAGAGAGGTGTGGTTAGGTTTAGGGAAAGGTTAAGGGGTTAGGATTAGGAGGAGGTCAAAGGTCAAAGTAAAGGTGGAAAAAAGAGAGAGAGGTGTGGTTAGGTTTAGGGAAAGGTTAAGGGGTTAGGATCAGGAGAAGGTCAAAGGTTAAAGAGGTGTGGTAAGGTTTATGAAAGGTTAAAGGGTTAGGATTAGAAAAAGGTCAAAGGTTAAGATTAGAAACAGCCAAAGGTAGGGGTTAAAAAAATTGTTTTAAGAAATTTTGGTGTTAATATCCAATTATGTTCATTTGTTTATTTTTTGTTTAATCCATATGGGCTCTTTGTGTTTAATTTATAAATCCATCTCCTTTCCCATTTTTTTCTTTCCATGTCTGTCCATAATATATTACTCTGAAGTCCCGAAATTGTTAAAGAGTTCCAACTATGATTAATAAAATGTTGAACCAGTTCCGTCTCTGTCTCTTTTTTTCTTATAATATATACTTATGTTGCCAAATCCGTGTTGCTAAAGTATTTTTTGTTTCCCCAACATATTGTTTTCCACATTTTGAGCAAATAATAATGTATATGCAATTTCTTGATTGCGGATCAAAACTTTGATTTACTCTAAATATTTCTCCATTTGTTTGATTTTTTACAAAATTTATATTTTTAAATATGTTTTGTAATAATGGCCTCTTTTTTTCATGAATGTCTTGTAGCTTTGCTCTTACTAAAATGTCTTTTAAATTCCTACTTCTTCTATATGCCGAAATAACATTAAAGTTTTTTAATAATTCTCGTCCTTCAATGAGTCGTCTGTAATTATTTTTCAGAATGTGATTTATCTGTTTGGTTGTTGTTGCATATTGTGTTATAATTGGAATGATTTGTTTTTGTGCTTTGCATCCCTTTTCATGAAATGTTTTTAAACAGGACCTTAAAAATGTCCTAGAGTAACCCCTGGTCTTTAATGATTTAAAAAGTATTTTAACTGCAATCATAAAATCTTCCTCTCTCGTACAAATTCTTTTGAATCTCATTAATTGTGATTTTACTAGGCCTCTGAATGTATGTTGTGGGTGAAAACTATTTTTGTATAACAATGCATGAGTGTCTGTTTCTTTAAAAAATACTTTTATATGTAGTTTTTGGGTTTTCATAAAATCCTCACCTTTATAAATTGTTGCATCTAAAAAATTAATTGATTTTTCATTACTTTGATATTTCAATTTAATTGATGGATCATGACTATTTAAAATACCTACAAATTCCGTCATACCAAAAGTACAAATTCCGCAAATATCGTCCAAATAATGTAAATAATGGAACGGTTTTTTCAAACATTTTTAAGTACTTCATTTTCCCAATTTGCCATAAAAATATTTGCGAAGCTGGAGCGAATTTTTTACCCATAAAAGGAACTTTTATTATATAATATTCACCATTGAATTGAAAATCATTCCTTTTTAGATTTATTTCCAGTAATTGCAAAATTGCTCCATCTGGTCTATCAGTCTTGGTATTTTTTCAGTATGTTTTTTTACACAATTTATATCCGCTTCAATGTCTATGTTTGTATATAAACTTTCAATGTCCATTGAAAATAAGAATGAATTTTGTGAAATTTTTACAGTTTTAACTAAATGTATGAAATGGTATGTATCCTTAATATATGATGGATGTTTTATCGATAAAGGGTTTAAAAAATAGTCAATGAATTCAGCAGTTAGGTATGATTCACTTCCACAATCAGATACAATGGGGCGTCCTGGTGGTAGTTCATGTGGAATTGTCCATTTCTGTGGATCTTTATGAATTTTGGGGAGGATATAGAAACGCCTTGGTCTTGGCGTAATTTCACCTTTAAGTGTAGTTTTTTGTTTAGTAGTAATAAATTTATCTTTATGTAATTTTTCCAAGATTTCATTTATTAAGGGGACTGTTTCTAAATATATGGGTGTCTCTAGTTTTTTATAATAAGTTGTGTCATGTAATTGTCTTAAAACTTCTGTAATATATTGTTGTCTACTTAAAATTACTACCATACTCCCCTTATCTGCTGGCTTTATTATTATGTGTTTATTTCCAATTAATTCCCTTATTGCTTTTATTTCTTCTTTTGATAAGTTCTGTCTTTCTTTATATGGTCTCAAATACTTTTTAATCTCATCATTATCCTTTTTAATTAATTCATGAACTATAATTGGTAATTTATCCGGTGGTGGAGACCAATTAGAAGGGCCTATAAATGGTTTCTTTTCATTAAAATCAGAATTTTCATAATAAAAGGCCAATTTTATTTTACGATGATAATTTTGTATATCTAATTCAAGTTTAGTTTTAAAATCTTTTTCATGTCTAAGTGTTGGAACAAAAGTCAACCCATAATTTAAAACTCGCATTTGAGAAATGGTTGGTTTAAAATTTTTTGCTAACACTAAAACATTCTTGAAAGAAAGGGGTTTAATCACCCCATTCCCCTCCTTATTCAGGTTCACAGGGTTATGCAGTTTAACACCCTCCCCCAATGTTGTAGCATTTCTTTAGCTGTCTCTCTCGTCCAATGTATGTTATAGGGTTAGGGTTAGGGTTAGGGTTAGGGTTAGGGTTAGGGTTAGGGTTAGGGTTAGGGTTAGGGTAAGGGTTAGGGTAGGTAAGTAAAGGGGTCGACCCCCCAGCCGGAGGGCCGAAGAGATCTACCCTCCAACCAGAGGGCCGGAGTGCACGCTCACGCCCTGCCTTCCAGACGAGTGTCTAAAATAAAATAAAATGAACCCAACTTAAATATGTTTGGCACCCCCTTGTGTTCTGTTCTTCGTTCTGCTAATTAGAATTGTTTTGTCCTCTTTTTTTCTGTTCTCTCTGTGTATTTAGGGTTAGGGTTAGGGTTAGGGTAGGGTTAGGGTTAGGGTTAGGGTAGGGTTAGGGTTAGGGTTAGGGTTAGGGTTAGGATATAGGGATGAAAACCAAAAATCGAAGTGGTTCATTCAAAATAACTCAAAAAGTAAAGGTCCCAGGTGGACCAAACTTGGCACAGAGGATCCCCAGGAGGTCCCCCACGGACCCTGTGAGTTTGGCTGAGGTGGCTGGTTCCTAAGACATAGCTGCCATAGACACCCATTCATTTCAAAAAACGGTTCATTCAAAATAACTCCCGAACGGAAGGGGTTCATTGGCTGAAACTCGGTGTGTAGACTCCCCATGGGCCCCCCCAGGTTCCCTGTGAGTTTGGTGGCCCTAGCCCCTCCCCTTCCTATAGCTGCCATAGACCCCCATTCATTTTTCGGGTCTGGCTAGGAAGGTCGTAGCGACACGGGACCACGTCCGCCGTGCTCAGGGCGAAGCCCTGAGTGCGGGGAGAGGTCATGTACTTGGGTGGGAGCAAGTTGAAAAATGGGTGAAATTGCTCTAAGTGTTTACGTTGGGGGTTGTTGGGGGAAGGGTTAGGGTTAGGGTTAGGATATAGGGATGAAAACCAAAAATCGAAGTGGTTCATTCAAAATAACTCAAAAAGTAAAGGTCCCAGGTGGACCAAACTTGGCACAGAGGATCCCCAGGAGGTCCCCCACGGACCCTGTGAGTTTGGCTGAGGTGGCTGGTTCCTAAGACATAGCTGCCATAGACACCCATTCATTTCAAAAAACGGTTCATTCAAAATAACTCCCGAACGGAAGGGGTTCATTGGCTGAAACTCGGTGTGTAGACTCCCCATGGGCCCCCCCAGGTTCCCTGTGAGTTTGGTGGCCCTAGCCCCTCCCCTTCCTATAGCTGCCATAGACCCCCATTCATTTTTCATCTCCGGAAGGTCGGATCGAGCCGGGAGCGGGTTCCCCGTGCTCAGGGCGAAGCCCTGAGTGCGGGGAGAGGTCATGTACTTGGGTGGGAGCAAGTTGAAAAATGGGTGAAATTGCTCTAAGTGTTTACGTTGGGGGTTGTTGGGGGAACCTCACTAGAGTGCGTTTCGGGGCTCGCTGAGGCGTCTGGAGGTGGTCCTGGGTGGAGTGTTTTGGAGATATGGTGTGTTGTTGGGAGGGTGGTAGAGAGGCGTGAGAGGGCTTCCCGTGCTCAGGGCGAAGCCCTGAGTGCGGGCATGTGTCATATGCGTGGATGGGGTGATGTGTGAAAATCGGTGAAAATTTGACCCCGAGACCATGGTTAGGTGAAACAAGATTAAATTCTGTCGCCGAAGGCGACAGAATTTGTATTGCACAGGCCATCACTGTTCCTGAACCCCCAGAAATCCATCTCTCTTTTCCAAAATTGCCTAAATTGGCAAAGAGGTTAGGTTTAGGGAAAAGGGTTAGGAAATTTGGATAAAAGGGATTACAAATGGTGTGAAAAAGCACTCAGGGTTAAGACTGGTTAGGTTTAGGGCTAAATTCCGAATTGGCTATCCTGTTCAAAGAGGTTAGGTTTAGGGAAAAGGGGTAGGTTAATGGGATAAAAGGAATTATAAATGATGTGACTGGTTAGGTTTAGGGTTAGGGTTAGGATATAGGGATGAAAACCAAAAATCGAAGTGGTTCATTCAAAATAACTCAAAAAGTAAAGGTCCCAGGTGGACCAAACTTGGCACAGAGGATCCCCAGGAGGTCCCCCACGGACCCTGTGAGTTTGGCTGAGGTGGCTGGTTCCTAAGACATAGCTGCCATAGACACCCATTCATTTCAAAAAACGGTTCATTCAAAATAACTCCCGAACGGAAGGGGTTCATTGGCTGAAACTCGGTGTGTAGACTCCCCATGGGCCCCCCAGGTTCCCTGTGAGTTTGGTGGCCCTAGCCCCTCCCCTTCCTATAGCTGCCATAGACCCCCATTCATTTTTCAGCTCCGGCTAGGAAGGTCGGATCGAGCCGGGAGCGGGTTCCCCGTGCTCAGGGCGAAGCCCTGAGTGCGGGGAGAGGTCATGTACTTGGGTGGGAGCAAGTTGAAAAATGGGTGAAATTGCTCTAAGTGTTTACGTTGGGGGTCGTTGGGGGAACCTCACTAGAGTGCGTTTCGGGGCTCGCTGAGGCGTCTGGAGGTGGTCCTGGGTGGAGTGTTTTGGAGATATGGTGTGTTGTTGGGAGGGTGGTAGAGAGGCGTGAGAGGGCTTCCCGTGCTCAGGGCGAAGCCCTGAGTGCGGGCATGTGTCATATGCGTGGATGGGGTGATGTGTGAAAATCGGTCAAAATTTGACCCCGAGACCATGGTTGGTAGGCCGAGCGTGGATTTTCAAAGTGTGATATCTCGGGCTAGGAAGGTCGTAGCGACCCGAGACCACGTCCCCCGTGCTCAGGGCGAAGCCCTCAGTGCGGGGAGGGTCATGTACTTGGGTGGGAGCAAGTTGAAAAATGGGTGAAATTGCTCTAAGTGTTTACGTTGGGGGTTGTTGGGGGAACCTCACTAGAGTGCGTTTCGGGGCTCGCTGAGGCGTCTGGAGGTGGTCCTGGGTGGAGTGTTTTGGAGATATGGTGTGTTGTTGGGAGGGTGGTAGAGAGGCGTGAGAGGGCTTCCCGTGCTCAGGGCGAAGCCCTGAGTGCGGGCATGTGTCATATGCGTGGATGGGGTGATGTGTGAAAATCGGTCAAAATTTGACCCCGAGACCATGGTTAGGGTAGGGTTAGGGTTAGGGTTAGGGTAAGGGTTAGGGTTAGGGGTTAGGATATAGGGATGAAAACCAAAAATCGAAGTGGTTCATTAGGGTTAGGGTTAGGGTTAGGGTTAGGGTTAGGGTTAGGGTTAGGGTTAGGGTTAGGGTTAGGGTTAGGGTTAGGGTTAGGGTTAGGGTTAGGGTTAGGGTTAGGGTAGGGTTAGGGTTAGGGGTTAGGGTTAGGGTTAGGGTTAGGATATAGGGATGAAAACCAAAAATCGAAGTGGTTCATTCAAAAACTCAAAAAGTAAAGGTCCCAGGTGGACCAAACTTGGCACAGAGGATCCCCAGGAGGTCCCCCACGGACCCTGTGAGTTTGGCTGAGGTGGCTGGTTCCTAAGACATAGCTGCCATAGACACCCATTCATTTCAAAAAACGGTTCATTCAAAATAACTCCCGAACGGAAGGGGTTCATTGGCTGAAACTCGGTGTGTAGACTCCCCATGGGCCCCCCCAGGTTCCCTGTGAGTTTGGTGGCCCTAGCCCCTCCCCTTCCTATAGCTGCCATAGACCCCCATTCATTTTTCATCTCCGGCTAGGAAGGTCGGATCGAGCCGGGAGCGGGTTCCCCGTGCTCAGGGCGAAGCCCTGAGTGCGGGGAGAGGTCATGTACTTGGGTGGGAGCAAGTTGAAAAATGGGTGAAATTGCTCTAAGTGTTGACGTTGGGGGTTGTTGGGGGAACCTCACTAGAGTGCGTTTCGGGGCTCGCTGAGGTGTCTGGAGGTGGTCCTGGGTGGAGTGTTTTTGGAGATATGGGGTGTTGTTGGGAGGGTGGTAGAGAGGCGTGAGAGGGCTTCCCGTGCTCAGGGCGAAGCCCTGAGTGCGGGCATGTGTCATATGCGTGGATGGGGTGATGTGTGAAAATCGGTCAAAATCTGACCCCGAGACCATGGTTGGTAGGCCGAGCGTGGATTTTCAAAGTGTGATATCTCGGGCTAGGAAGGTCGTAGCGACCCGGGACCACGTCCCCCGTGCTCAGGGCGAAGCCCTGAGTGCGGGGAGAGGTCATGTACTTGGGTGGGAGCAAGTTGAAAAATGGGTGAAATTGCTCTAAGTGTTTACGTTGGGTTAGGGTTAGGGTTAGGATATAGGGATGAAAACCAAAAAATCGAAGTGATCAAGCTCAATAACTCAAAAAGTAAAGGTGTCAGGTGGACCAAACTTGGCACAGAGGATCCCCAGGAGGTCCCCTACGTACCCTGTGAATTTGGTGGAGGTGGCTGGTTCCTAAGACATAGCTGCCATAGACACCCATTCATTTCAAAAAACGGGTTAGGGTTAGGGTTAGGGTAGGGTTAGGGTTAGGGTTAGGGTTAGGGTTAGGGTTAGGGTTAGGGTTAGGGTTAGGGTTAGGGTTAGGATATAGGGATGAAAACCAAAAATCGAAGTGGTTCATTCAAAATAACTCAAAAAGTAAAGGTCCCAGGTGGACCAAACTTGGCACAGAGGATCCCCAGGAGGTCCCCCACGGACCCTGTGAGTTTGGCTGAGGTGGCTGGTTCCTAAGACATAGCTGCCATAGACACCCATTCATTTCAAAAAACGGTTCATTCAAAATAACTCCCGAACGGAAGGGGTTCATTGGCTGAAACTCGGTGTGTAGACTCCCCATGGGCCCCCCCAGGTTCCCTGTGAGTTTGGTGGCCCTAGCCCCTCCCCTTCCTATAGCTGCCATAGACCCCCATTCATTTTTCATCTCCGGCTAGGAAGGTCGGATCGAGCCGGGAGCGGGTTCCCCGTGCTCAGGGCGAAGCCCTGAGTGCGGGGAGAGGTCATGTACTTGGGTGGGAGCAAGTTGAAAAATGGGTGAAATTGCTCTAAGTGTTGACGTTGGGGGTTGTTGGGGAACCTCACTAGAGTGCGTTTCGGGGCTCGCTGAGGTGTCTGGAGGTGGTCCTGGGTGGAGTGTTTTGGAGATATGGGGTGTTGTTGGGAGGGTGGTAGAGAGGCGTGAGAGGGCTTCCCGTGCTCAGGGCGAAGCCCTGAGTGCGGGCATGTGTCATATGCGTGGATGGGGTGATGTGTGAAAATCGGTCAAAATCTGACCCCGAGACCATGGTTGGTAGGCCGAGCGTGGATTTTCAAAGTGTGATATCTCGGGCTAGGAAGGTCGTAGCGACCCGGGACCACGTCCCCCGTGCTCAGGGCGAAGCCCTGAGTGCGGGGAGAGGTCATGTACTTGGGTGGGAGCAAGTTGAAAAATGGGTGAAATTGCTCTAAGTGTTTACGTTGGGTTAGGGTTAGGGTTAGGATATAGGGATGAAAACCAAAAAATCGAAGTGATCAAGCTCAATAACTCAAAAAGTAAAGGTGTCAGGTGGACCAAACTTGGCACAGAGGATCCCCAGGAGGTCCCCTACGTACCCTGTGAATTTGGTGGAGGTGGCTGGTTCCTAAGACATAGCTGCCATAGACACCCATTCATTTCAAAAAACGGGTTAGGGTTAGGGTTAGGGTAGGGTTAGGGTTAGGGTTAGGGTTAGGGTTAGGGTTAGGGTTAGGGTTAGGGTTAGGGTTAGGGTTAGGGTTAGGATATAGGGATGAAAACCAAAAATCGAAGTGGTTCATTCAAAATAACTCAAAAAGTAAAGGTCCCAGGTGGACCAAACTTGGCACAGAGGATCCCCAGGAGGTCCCCCACGGACCCTGTGAGTTTGGCTGAGGTGGCTGGTTCCTAAGACATAGCTGCCATAGACACCCATTCATTTCAAAAAACGGTTCATTCAAAATAACTCCCGAACGGAAGGGGTTCATTGGCTGAAACTCGGTGTGTAGACTCCCCATGGGCCCCCCCAGGTTCCCTGTGAGTTTGGTGGCCCTAGCCCCTCCCCTTCCTATAGCTGCCATAGACCCCCATTCATTTTTCATCTCCGGCTAGGAAGGTCGGATCGAGCCGGGAGCGGGTTCCCCGTGCTCAGGGCGAAGCCCTGAGTGCGGGAGAGGTCATGTACTTGGGTGGGAGCAAGTTGAAAAATGGGTGAAATTGCTCTAAGTGTTGACGTTGGGGGTCGTTGGGGGAACCTCACTAGAGTGCGTTTCGGGGCTCGCTGAGGTGTCTGGAGGTGGTCCTGGGTGGAGTGTTTTGGAGATATGGGGTGTTGTTGGGAGGGTGGTAGAGAGGCGTGAGAGGGCTTCCCGTGCTCAGGGCGAAGCCCTGAGTGCGGGCATGTGTCATATGCGTGGATGGGGATGTGTGAAAATCGGTCAAAATTTGACCCCGAGACCATGGTAGGTAGGCCGAGCGTGGATTTTCAAAGTGTCATATCTCGGGCTAGGAAGGTCGTAGCGACCCGGGACCACGTCCCCCGTGCTCAGGGCGAAGCCCTGAGTGCGGGGAGAGGTCATGTACTTGGGTGGGAGCAAGTTGAAAAATGGGTGAAATTGCTCTAAGTGTTTACGTTGGGGTTGTTGGGGGAACCTCACTAGAGTGCGTTTCGGGGCTCGCTGAGGCGTCTGGAGGTGGTCCTGGGTGGAGTGTTTTGGAGATATGGTGTGTTGTTGGGAGGGTGGTAGAGAGGCGTGAGAGGGCTTCCCGTGCTCAGGGCGAAGCCCTGAGTGCGGGCATGTGTCATATGCGTGGATGGGGTGATGTGTGAAAAGGGTTAGGGTTAGGGTTAGGTGGGTAAAATCTTTCTCGACAACTCCCCCCACCTCATCCGTCGACTGGGCAGTTGAAACTGGGGAGTTAGGGTTAAGGGTTAGGGTTAGGGTTAGGGTTAGGGTTAGGGTTAGGGTTAGGGTTAGGGTTAGGGTAAGGGTTAGGGTTAGGATATAGGGATGAAAACCAAAAATCGAAGTGGTTCATTCAAAATAACTCAAAAAGTAAAGGTCCCAGGTGGACCAAACTTGGCACAGAGGATCCCCAGGAGGTCCCCCACGGACCCTGTGAGTTTGGCTGAGGTGGCTGGTTCCTAAGACATAGCTGCCATAGACACCCATTCATTTCAAAAAACGGTTCATTCAAAATAACTCCCGAACGGAAGGGGTTCATTGGCTGAAACTCGGTGTGTAGACTCCCCATGGGCCCCCCCAGGTTCCCTGTGAGTTTGGTGGCCCTAGCCCCTCCCCTTCCTATAGCTGCCATAGACCCCATTCATTTTTCATCTCCGGCTAGGAAGGTCGGATCGAGCCGGGAGCGGGTTCCCCGTGCTCAGGGCGAAGCCCTGAGTGCGGGGAGAGGTCATGTACTTGGGTGGGAGCAAGTTGAAAAATGGGTGAAATTGCTCTAAGTGTTTACGTTGGGGTCGTTGGGGGAACCTCACTAGAGTGCGTTTCGGGGCTCGCTGAGGCGTCTGGAGGTGGTCCTGGGTGGAGTGTTTTGGAGATATGGTGTGTTGTTGGGAGGGTGGTAGAGAGGCGTGAGAGGGCTTCCCGTGCTCAGGGCGAAGCCCTGAGTGCGGGCATGTGTCATATGCGTGGATGGGGTGATGTGTGAAAATCGGTCAAAATTTGACCCCGAGACCATGGTAGGTAGGCCGAGCGTGGATTTTCAAAGTGTCATATCTCGGGCTAGGAAGGTCGTAGCGACCCGGGACCACGTCCCCCGTGCTCAGGGCGAAGCCCTGAGTGCGGGGAGAGGTCATGTACTTGGGTGGGAGCAAGTTGAAAAATGGGTGAAATTGCTCTAAGTGTTTACGTTGGGGGTTGTTGGGGGAACCTCACTAGAGTGCGTTTCGGGGCTCGCTGAGGCGTCTGGAGGTGGTCCTGGGTGGAGTGTTTTGGAGATATGGTGTGTTGTTGGGAGGGTGGTAGAGAGGCGTGAGAGGGCTTCCCGTGCTCAGGGCGAAGCCCTGAGTGCGGGCATGTGTCATATGCGTGGATGGGGTGATGTGTGAAAAGGGTTAGGGTTAGGGTTAGGTGGGTAAAATCTTTCTCGACAACTCCCCCCACCTCATCCGTCGACTGGGCAGTTGAAACTGGGGAGTTAGGGTTAAGGGTTAGGGTTAGGGTTAGGGTTAGGGTTAGGGTTAGGGTTAGGGTTAGGGTTAGGGTTAGGTAAGGGTTAGGGTTAGGATATAGGGATGAAAACCAAAAATCGAAGTGGTTCATTCAAAATAACTCAAAAAGTAAAGGTCCCAGGTGGACCAAACTTGGCACAGAGGATCCCCAGGAGGTCCCCCACGGACCCTGTGAGTTTGGCTGAGGTGGCTGGTTCCTAAGACATAGCTGCCATAGACACCCATTCATTTCAAAAAACGGTTCATTCAAAATAACTCCCGAACGGAAGGGGTTCATTGGCTGAAACTCGGTGTGTAGACTCCCCATGGGCCCCCCCAGGTTCCCTGTGAGTTTGGTGGCCCTAGCCCCTCCCCTTCCTATAGCTGCCATAGACCCCCATTCATTTTTCATCTCCGGCTAGGAAGGTCGGATCGAGCCGGGAGCGGGTTCCCCGTGCTCAGGGCGAAGCCCTGAGTGCGGGGAGAGGTCATGTACTTGGGTGGGAGCAAGTTGAAAAATGGGTGAAATTGCTCTAAGTGTTTACGTTGGGGGTCGTTGGGGAACCTCACTAGAGTGCGTTTCGGGGCTCGCTGAGGCGTCTGGAGGTGGTCCTGGGTGGAGTGTTTTGGAGATATGGTGTGTTGTTGGGAGGGTGGTAGAGAGGCGTGAGAGGGCTTCCCGTGCTCAGGGCGAAGCCCTGAGTGCGGGCATGTGTCATATGCGTGGATGGGGTGATGTGTGAAAATCGGTCAAAATTTGACCCCGAGACCATGGTAGGTAGGCCGAGCGTGGATTTTCAAAGTGTCATATCTCGGGCTAGGAAGGTCGTAGCGACCCGGGACCACGTCCCCCGTGCTCAGGGCGAAGCCCTGAGTGCGGGGAGAGGTCATGTACTTGGGTGGGAGCAAGTTGAAAAATGGGTGAAATTGCTCTAAGTGTTTACGTTGGGGTTGTTGGGGGAACCTCACTAGAGTGCGTTTCGGGGCTCGCTGAGGCGTCTGGAGGTGGTCCTGGGTGGAGTGTTTTGGAGATATGTGTGTGTTGGGAGGGTGGTAGAGAGGCGTGAGAGGGCTTCCCGTGCTCAGGGCGAAGCCCTGAGTGCGGGCATGTGTCATATGCGTGGATGGGGTGATGTGTGAAAAGGGTTAGGGTTAGGGTTAGGTGGGTAAAATCTTTCTCGACAACTCCCCCCACCTCATCCGTCGACTGGGCAGTTGAAACTGGGGAGTTAGGGTTAGGGTTAGGGTTAGGATATAGGGATGAAAACCAAAAATCGAAGTGGTTCATTCAAAATAACTCAAAAAGTAAAGGTCCCAGGTGGACCAAACTTGGCACAGAGGATCCCCAGGAGGTCCCCCACGGACCCTGTGAGTTTGGCTGAGGTGGCTGGTTCCTAAGACATAGCTGCCATAGACACCCATTCATTTCAAAAACGGTTCATTCAAAATAACTCCCGAACGGAAGGGGTTCATTGGCTGAAACTCGGTGTGTAGACTCCCCATGGGCCCCCCCAGGTTCCCTGTGAGTTTGGTGGCCCTAGCCCCTCCCCTTCCTATAGCTGCCATAGACCCCCATTCATTTTTCATCTCCGGCTAGGAAGGTCGGATCGAGCCGGGAGCGGGTTCCCCGTGCTCAGGGCGAAGCCCTGAGTGCGGGGAGAGGTCATGTACCTGGGTGGGAGCAAGTTGAAAAATGGGTGAAATTGCTCTAAGTGTTGACGTTGGGGGTTGTTGGGGGAACCTCACTAGAGTGCGTTTCGGGGCTCGCTGAGGCGTCTGGAGGTGGTCCTGGGTGGAGTGTTTTGGAGATATGGTGTGTTGTGTGGAGGGTGGTAGAGAGGCGTGAGAGGGCTTCCCGTGCTCAGGGCGAAGCCCTGAGTGCGGGCATGTGTCATATGCGTGGATGGGGTGATGTGTGAAAATCGGTCAAAATTTGACCCCGAGACCATGGTTGGTAGGCCGAGCGTGGATTTTCAAAGTGTGATATCTCGGGCTAGGAAGGTCGTAGCGACCCGGGACCACGTCCCCCGTGCTCAGGGTTAGGGTTAGGATATAGGGATGGGTTAGGGTAGGGTTAGGGTTAGGGTTAGGGTTAGGGTAAGGGTTAGGGTAGGGTTAGGGTAGGGTTAGGGTAAGGGTAAGGGTTAGGGTTAGGGTTAGGGTTAGGGTTAGGGTTAGGGTTAGGGTTAGGGTTAGGGTTAGGGTTAGGGTTAGGGTTAGGGTTAGGGTTAGGGTTAGGGTTAGGGTTAGGGTTAGGATATAGGGATGAAAACCAAAAATCGAAGTGGTTCATTCAAAATAACTCAAAAAGTAAAGGTCCCAGTGGACCAAACTTGGCACAGAGGATCCCCAGGAGGTCCCCCACGGACCCTGTGAGTTTGGCTGAGGTGGCTGGTTCCTAAGACATAGCTGCCATAGACACCCATTCATTTCAAAAAAC